>NC_133331.1:137404229-137681729 GCF_042186555.1 Aquarana catesbeiana | reverse complement strand
CCTTCCAATAGATATCAAATGCATGAACACCCAAAAGACAGTAAAATAACACCGTGCACACCACTGTAAAGTTAATTTAGTATTTATAGAATGACATGGAGATTCTGAGCTTTAGAAGGCAAGACACTGCCACTAGGAAAATATACTGAGCCAAACATATGTTCACTTCCTTCTGTTGACAAACTAGTTCATGTCCTTAAATAAACTGTATATCTTTCCTGGTTTAACAATGATCCCAATTATTGCATATTTAAATTTTGATATAAAGATGCTACTTTTGGCCTAGCAGTAAGCACTATGTAGAGTAGCTTGGCAATTATAATATGTGAACATGCTAATTAAAAAAAGAATGGGGCTGCCTAAAGTGAAAAGTGCAAAAACCTCTAGCCCTTAACATCCCATCAGATGTATGATTACATAAGAAAGATGAATTCTGATTGGTTACATAAACAAGAGAACGATCTGAGGCATACACCGTGACCCAACCCCATCCTGATATATTTTGCATAAAAACGGGATATTGGTCATGGGACTTTGAATGAGGTGGGCCACACAATGAAAATCTAATTTATGGTTACAAAAAATGCACAAATACATTACAAAAATTGCATCAAAATATTCGCAAAGTCATCTGTAAATGAAACATCATAAAAAAAATCCATAAGTAGTAAACATATTATTCATACAAAGTCATAACAAAGTATATAATGATATATAATGAAACAAGTTGTGTAGCATCCATGGAACTCAATGCGTTTCGTGGATCGTATTAATGTCCACTTATCAGATGAATGGACATTAATACGATCCACGAAATGCGTGGATCGTATTAATGCCCACCCCATTCAAAGTCCCATGACCAATATCCTGTTTTTATGCAGAACTCTGGTTGCTAATAGGTTACTGCAATTTGCCCTTTCTTTACCTTGTACAACTTACACCCATAGTAAGCAATCGTTGTCATCTTTTAGCGGTGTATTCAAATTTGCTGTGAATTACTACATATAATTGCAGAATACACTTAAGCTTTGCTATATCTAAGTGTATTTAAACCCAAAAATCAAATGAATTGCAGATTGCCAGTCCTAAGATTTGGCATCTGAAATTGTTTTACATTTTCAGGCTAAGAACATTTTCATCAAGTACAGAAAATACTTAGGTATGGTTATTGCTAGGTGATTAATACAATTATTCAATATAAAGTTTATATTGTAATAAATGCTTTATTGTATAAATTAACAAATTATAGGAAGCATCCATGATACTCCATTTGCAAAGCACACTGGAATTCCTCGTGAGATATCCCAGTACAATCTACATGTTTGGAAGTGGTTATAATTGATTAAGCCAGATAGTAATATGTCTGCTAGGTGAGGGTAAAGGGGTGTCTCTCCTCTTTGATTTTCTCTACAGTCTGCATAACCTGATCTCCCTGCCCTACAAATCTTTCACTTCTAAACTGGAGTATGATTTGGAAAATGCTTGTGCTCTTGTTTAAATCTCCTCACCCCCAAAAAAAAAACATTCAGTATCTTTGCGCACTAAGCATAACACATAATGAGGCAAATATATATCAACCCTGTATATTCCCTTAACATACGTATACCAAATAATATTTATTACTTCTGTAAACTGATATTTTCATATCATTTTTGTTTCCAGTACAGGCCAATAGACAGCAGTTCAAATGAAGGCCACAAGCCAGAAAAGCTGGAAGGAAATATTGAATTTAAGAACATCCACTTTTCCTACCCAACCAGACCAGATACACAAGTAAGTGTCTATTTCAGATATAAAGGTTTTATGTTCCTCAAGCCAATGTATCCACGTTTGAATGGATAACAACTAGCCTTACATCATCTTTATTAATTATTATTTATTACTCAATAACAAAGCCCTAGCAAGCAGCTGATCCACAATAGATTCCAGCCTGTTAAAACCAACCAGCAGGTTTGCAATTAACATTACAGGACATGTCCAGTTGAATGTGGCCAAGCACTAATATATAAACTTGCTTGGCCAATTCACTGGGTTTTGTTGCTGTCTGTGCATAAAAGAGAGCTTTTAAACATTAGTAAATGTACATCTGAGAATCACAATTTAAACAATGAAACACCAAGTTGATGAAAAATGATTCTTGTGTAAACTTACTGGTGATTTACTGATTTTATTGAATTTTTAATTTAGGCTGAACTTCTAGCTTAAACATTAACAATAATCTGCATGTATAGTCAATTAAAAATTCATAGCACATTTATATTCACCTGTTAAGCCTCAGCTAAAATCAGGCAATGCTGACTCAGCACGCTGCTCAAGTTAGACTGTGTGCACTTGTATTACATCTTCTGTACCCCTTCATTCTGTTTTAGCTTCAGAACCATAGGAAATATATGCATAGAGATCATTGAGCATCTAACCTGTGTCACCATAACCGATTAAGGCAATTATCTCCATTGGCATTAAAAACTAACCCTTTGAAAATGCCTAGTGTTTTTGAAGCATTTTTGCTTTTTTTCATTTAAATATTGCTTATCATTTTCTGCATTGCCGTTCTTGAAAGCTGCTACTTATGTACAGTATATACTTTGTCATACATTAACATTATCATAGTCATGTTCATGAGAGGCAAGTATTGGGCATTTCAAAGGTACTTCAAGGGTGAAAACACATAAAATCCAGTTTTTGTCACCAATTGAGACTGGTTCTTTCCAAAGTAACATTAGGAGATAGAAAATGCATAAAACAAATAGAAAAGAGCTGTAATAAATGTACTTATGTATGTGTTTATTTTGTCATAGATTTTAAAGGGCTTGAACCTTAAAGTAAAAGCCGGAAAGACTGTTGCCCTAGTTGGGGCCAGCGGCTGTGGAAAAAGCACCACAATTCAGCTTCTTCAGAGATTCTATGACCCTCTTATAGGGGAGGTATGTAAAATGGACTTGTATGAGGTTTAAGTTGCAAAGACGTGTGTGTGTAGTAGTGCAATTCAATCAACAAATTAACTTAAAAGTATAACTATATCCTAGAACCTAGAAGACTCTAGATCCTAGAACACCAGGCCACCTCCTACTGTATCTAAAATCTTCTAGTTTTTTGTAACTTAGTGTTCTGGGAACACGTTGTTCTAGACTCCAGTTTTGCAGGCCATCAATTCCCAAATCTGACCACGGAGGCCTCTCCATAGGCTTAATATGCATACCCACAATCACAAATTTACAAAGAACTAGTCATATATTATGCATAGCCACAATTACAAATTTACAAAGAACTAGTCATATGCTCTATCTTCTAAGCAGGATGCATGAAGCATTGCTTGTAGATGCTGGGAAGAAATGTCCCACAGCATAGTATGATTGGCAAGATGCCAAAACTCCTGCCAAAGGCACCACATGCCCTTATCTAACTGTGTATGTGTATATAAATATATACTTTATAATAAAGTGTACTGAATGAACTTTGTGACTTTTTTAGCATAATTTCTTAAGTCGTACTGGAGGTTTAATGAATGTTCTTCTTGTTGCCTTGGGATCTTAAAAAGATACTTGTGAGGTTTCAGCCTGATATCTTTTATTTTCTTTAGGTGACTGTGGATGGGCATGACATACGCACCCTCAATGTGAAGTGGCTACGTGAAAACATTGGAGTTGTTAGCCAAGAGCCTGTTTTGTTTGGTACGACAATCAAAGAAAACATTCGCTATGGAAGAGAAGATGTCACTGATGCTGAGATCATACAAGCTACTAAAGAAGCCAATGCCTATGATTTTATATCTAAACTCCCAGATGTAAGTCCATATTGATTGCCTGCATGTCATGCAAGCGCACCAACAGACAAGGGCAACATCAGACAACTACATATGTGAGGAATAGCTCATACAGATGGAGAATGTTTCAAAGACTTAAAATATCAGGGGAACCTAAAATATAGGTTGTTTTGTATTAAAGAACGAAGGATCGCATTTACATATATCTCTGCAAGAGATCAACTCATTAGCTCTGAATATATGTGAAATCACATGAAAGGGCAGAGTTTTCAACATTTTATTTTTTAATATAAAGACTTAAATGGCTAATAACATAAATATCTGTCTGTTAAAGACAAATGCTAACAAATTGCTAAATATCTCAACCTTATAATATGAGAATTTATTATTTTCAATAATTTTATGTTGATTTTTTTTTAAATAAAACTCTAAACATTTTTTTTGTCTTTAGAAGAGTAGGAAAACCTCTGCCACGGTTTTATTGCTGTCTGTTACCCTGTTAGGGAGAATTAATCTAACTTTTTATCCCATTGATAGCAAGACAAGAAATGAAGAGAATGGGAGTCACTGGGGGAAAAAAAGCTAAATACAGCTATAAAAACATAAAGTATTTATGGATGCAGTACTATAAAAGCCAATAGTGAAACCACAAATAGTTTTGGGTCAGTAATAGGTCATGGTCAGTTTGGAAGAGGAACCAAGGGGGAACTTGCAGGATCACTTGGTATAAATACCTTTACAGGCAATATTGTATAGAAACTTTGAATAACACATATATGAATTATTTTTTTTTTGGAGGGGTAATATACACTTTACAGATTTTCTAAGCCTTCCCAGCTCTATATGTGTTTTTGTTGCTTTCCTTATTCCCCATTGTAGAGATTTCCTATTACATCCTGCTCCTCTGACCTTCTACCACTGGGACAGGAACTGGAGGAAAACCTATCCAGTGGGGACACAGACAGCAATAAATCAAGCGGTTTTAACCCTTCCTTCCTCTATCTACAACCTAAAGAAAAGGTTTTGACAGTAGTTGGGCTTATAATTGTCAGTAAACCAGCCCCCCAAAAATGGAGCAAAGCCTGTGGGACAGATCAGATGCTTGACTGACAGCTCCACTCTGCATGACCTTGAAGGGAAGGTCTAAAAGAGCATAAGCCATGTCACCAGGACATGTGGTCTGCTAAGACTGTAGCCCAGCCCCCACCCCAGGACATGCTGAAATGTGACCCAAAAATGGAGGAATAAAAATGGTATTTATTTTTTATATTTTAAAAACTTTTACCCTACTAATGCATTGTTGGTGGTGAACTGTATTCTTTAGACATGGGCAAACTATCTGCCACCTTTAACGCAAATTGAGATTTTATCTTGATTATTGTTTTAATAACCTGTGAATAAGAAACCATATACAGTCCAATCCTGCCCAAATCTTATCTATCAGAAACCCCCGGAAGTCATGCCTATGATTTTACGAAAAAAAGAAAACAAACTGCTCTAAGGTCAAAAATTGCAAAAATGATGTGCCAAAACCCGATGGTTTAATTGAAATGACAAATATGCAAAGCAGCAATTCTCCTGCACAACATAATAACAGTAATCAAATTGGAAAAACATAAAATCGTGCCAAGCATGTGAAATATAAAAGTGCTCTTGTGCACCAATTAGATGACAAAGGCAGGTCATACAATTGATATTGTAAGACCCTATGTTAAACAAAAGAAATATGAAAATCATAAATTGCAAAACACCTGAACAGTTAGTATAATGAAATATAAAAAAATATAAAAAATGTCCATGTATAACAAAGTGAATGGGCCAGGTGAATTGATATCCAAAGGCCCACACAATAATAACACCCGTGAAGTAGAAAAATGATTAGTGTCCATCCATAAGAAGCCTAAGCTTCACAGTTGAATGAAGGACTAGTGCGGAAATCCACCACCAAAATGTAAGGGGTTACTGCTTACCAGAAGCCCCTGATCCCCCATTACAGAGGATCAAGGGAAGCGTGTATGTAATAAGCCCTCCAGAGCGTGTCCGGTGCACCAACTATCCTCGATGTATTAGGGGTGATACAGGGTCTCCAGAACCGCCCAAAGGTCCTCATGACATTTCAACACTCCTAATTTCATTCCAAACTGCAATGACACAAACACATGACCTTCGGACTGATAGACTGGGTAGCAACTGCTATTGGTGGGAACACAATAGCAGTTGCTACCCAGTCTATCAGTCTGAAGGTCATGTGTTTGTGTCATTGCAGTTTGGAATGAAATGAGGAGTGTTGAAATGTCATGAGGACCTTTGGGCGGTTCTGGAGACCCTGTATCACCCCTAATACATCGAGGATAGTTGGTGCACCGGACACGCTCTGGAGGGCTTATTACATACAGGCTTCCCTTGATACTCTGTAACGGGGGATCATGGGCTTCTTGTAAGCAGTAACCCCTTACATTTTGGTGGTGGATTTCCGCACTAGTCCTTCATTCAACTGTGAAGCATACTCTTCTTATGGATGGACACTAACCATTGTTCTACTTCACGAGTGTTATTATTGTGTGGGCCTTTGGATATCAATTCACCTGGCCCATTCACTTTGTTATACATGGACATTTTTTATATTTTTTATATGCCTATGATTTTGCCTTTGGAAATCCTGATTATCACACATGAAGATCTTGAAAGTTATTGGAAAATCTCATTGGCTAATTAGGATGGAAAGTGTTAGCCACTTAGGTGCTGCTCCACTCCATCATGTAAGTCTAATTGGAAAGTGTGATGAGTCTTGATGCCGCAAAGAACTGCAGATGTCTGGCCAATTGTTGTTCTTGGAAAGACATCTGCCCATCTACCCAGCAGTCTTTTCAAACTCTAAGATAAACTGAAGTTAAGCTAAGAAGTTTCTGGTTGCAGAGAGAGCTTATATCTATAACATAAATCAGAGCTAGGCAATCTCTGCTCTATAGTTTTTGATTAACTATATGATGAATGAGGCTCTGCAAGAATGACAGCCACAGGAATGACTTACAGATGCAGAGCCATTATGGTAGCCCTGCGCTAATATTCAGTATGCCATTGACAAAATATAAGAACAATGTACTGATTTTATGAAAATGTATTTTAGGGTTTAGACACCATGGTGGGTGAGAGGGGAGCTCAGCTGAGTGGAGGACAGAAGCAGAGAATAGCAATTGCCCGAGCTCTTGCACGTAACCCCAGAATTCTGCTGCTTGATGAAGCCACGTCAGCTCTGGACACACAAAGTGAAAAAATTGTACAGAACGCTCTAGACAAGGTAATAGGATTCTCTATTTATGCTGATTGGATTATTTATAAATCAGTTATGTTCCTGTTTACCACCATTTTGTTGAAAACAACTGAATGATAACTATTGTTTTCTTCAAGGCTAGAGCAGGCCGTACCACAATTGTGATAGCACACCGCCTGTCTACCATCCGTACAGCTGATGTCATTGCTGGCTTTCACAATGGTGCTGTGGTGGAACAAGGATCACATGAGGATCTCATGAATAAGCAAGGAGTCTACTATTCTCTTGTAATGTTGCAGGTAATTTTGTGTTTAGTACACAATGGTCTTGTCACTGTATTGAAGGCTTAGTTTGTATAAACCTTGTGAGCTTTATATTAAAAAAAAAAAAATTTTATAAAAAAGTATTAAAAAATATTGGAACACTGTCAGTGATGGCAAACCTTGGCACTCCAGATGTTTTGGAACTACATTTCCCATGATGCTATACTACACTGCAGAGTGCATGAGCATCATGGGAAATGTAGTTCCAAAACATCTGGTGTGCAAAGGTTCGCCATCACTGCTCTATGTGCTTATATGCAACCACTATCACCCATGCACCTTCTCTTAATTGAACACCTTTCATATATATAAATAAAACACTGATACAGCGCTGTAACAATCTATACATCAACTGTGTATTACAAAATGGTTTGCTAAAAAAAACAAAAATCAGAACAAACCCCCTGTCTGTGTATCTTTCAATATGTTCCACCAATCGTGCTGTATGCAGTCAATACCCTCCATTGGTTGTGCTCTGGGGAAAGAGGAATAAAGTGTTTGTTTTTAAGGGTAAAACACTATGTAGTTTTTCCTTGACCTGTATATTGTGGAGTGGAAGGAGGAGGTTTGAGCGTGAATATTAAAGAGCAAGTGTGCTCATAAGCTTGAGGAAGGTGTCCTGGGAAGTGTGATTTAAAAGAGACTGTGGCATCACAGATAACATCAGGAGTGGTGACACCAAGTGGCCCAATCCAAAAGATTAAAAAGTGCATATTGACCCTACATTAGGTTGGAAGGTCATTGAAACTAGGTGAGAACACAACTGATAGAGGGCATCCATAGGCGTGCGCACAGGGTGTGCCAGATGTGCCTGGGCACACCCTTATCACCCTGTGTGGCCAATATTTCCCCTGTTTAGACCCCTGATATTTCACCAAAGCCCACTAACGGGGCTCCTAAAAAATTGTAAACAAAAATAAAATCATAAAAACTACTCACACTGTCCACTCCCCTATTAACACCGTCCATTGCTCTGCTGACACCGTCAGTATATATACACATGGGCACATACAAATATGTTTAAGCTTTGAGGTGTACACCCTAATGCAATAGGCTGTGCACACCTTTGAGGTTAGTGATTACATACAGCACAATTGGTGGAACATATTGAAAGATACAGATGTTTTTCTTTTTTGTTGTTGTTTTTCAGATTTATTATTTCAGATTATTATTATATCACATTATTTTTTTTGCAAAGTATTTTGTATTCTAGTGTATTGACACAGTTGATATATAGATTGTTGCAGCGCTGTACCAGAGTTTTAAATATATGGTATTGAAGGCTTTTATGCCTGTATTGCCCAGTTCTGTATTGCCTGTCATTTCCTATCTGGTAAAACATATCAAAAATTCCTTTAAACAAAGGAAAAATATAGGTAAACTGCATAATCCACCAGAGTGATACACATGAAATTCAGCTGACTTTAATTAAAATAAAATAAAATATCCTCCATTAAAAGACTATTTATGCTTATACGATTACGATTATGCTTCATCATACATAAACATGACTTAAAGCCCAACTCCAGGAGTTAGAAACAATCTACCCTTGCAGTGGTTATAGGGGTGCCAGAATAAGGAGTAAATGGTTATCTTATGCCATGCTCCAGCTGGGTCTCTCCAGTACTGACACTGGTCCCTGGCAACCTCCTCTCTAAATTGCTTCCAGCTGCTGTTGCACACGCTTTCTCCACCACATACAATGCAGGGTTAATAGCGGCTGAGGGACCACTAACAGACTGGAGCTTCAGGAAGAAGAAGGCGGCACCAGAGCCAGAAGTAACAATGCTTATTTCTGTGCACCTTAAGCCTCATACACACGATCGGATTTTCCGCAGACAAAGCGTCAGACTTTTGTCCAAAGGGCGTGTGCCGGGAACTTTTCTTGCATACAAATGGTACACAATTGTCGGCCAACAAACACGAACGTAGTGATGTACTACATGGAATTTCAGCTCTTGAGCGCCACCCTTTGGGCACCTTCTGCTAATGTCGTGTTTGGTGAGCACTGGTGAGCATTGATTCCGAGCATGCATGTTTGTGCTTTGGACTTTTGTGTGACAGACTTGTGTACACAAGATAAGAAAATCTAATAACAGACCGTTAACCACCGAAAATTTATTAGCCTACTAACCAACTGAAAGATGGACAACAAATGTCTGATGGAGCGTACTAACGGTCAGATTTTAGGCAAACAGTCTGTCATCACACAATTCCCAGACGAAAATCCGATCTTGTGTACAGCACTGCAAGGGGATATTTTCTCTAATTCCTGGAGTTGATACTGGCAGTTCAGGCTTCATATTTTATACACACTTTACATTTTAATTTTAAATATGTAGAAGTTTAAATAAAATTTTTATATAATAAAAAAAAAAAAAAAAAATATATATATATATATATATATATATATATATATATATATATATATATATATATATATATAGTTTTACAATATATAAAAAAATTAAGTAGACAGGCACCAACAGCAGTGTGGCATTCTTAAATACACTGGAAAATTTTAAACAATACAATGGACCCAAATGTAGCATTTACATATTGTCAGATTACATTTGAAACTTTTTGTTATGCGCAAGCACAATTCATTGATTTGTTTTAAACCACAGAGTTATGACAAAAATAAAGAAGATGAGGTTAATAGTGAAACAGAGGAAGAAGATGAGGAAGATGAAGGACAAGTGTTTGAATATGAGGATATCAATGAGGATAACGCTGATGATGCTCCTGATTCTCCAAACCATGGCAATTTAGAGATCATAGGCAGTGATAACTTACATAGACATTCCAGCAGAAGAAAAAGTAGAAGGTCTACAAAAAGGAAATCCAAGTCAAAAAAAAATGCACCCAAACAAGAGGAGGTAAAATTATACTATTTAATTACCATTTTGGTGACCTCAGATGAGCAGATGGCTTTACCAGTAATAACATGAAATAAGCGTTCTGCCTATCCCCATCACTTTGTGTGCTGCCAAAACAATTTTTATTTTTTTTTAACATGAGGAGTGTGTTTTATCTTGGTCAATGCATGGACAGGGAAAAGACCATTCCATGTCCTCTTTAAATAGTTCTTCACCACTCACGGGGATTTTCAAACTTTTCAAACCTTAACATGTAGTGGAAATTTACACTTGATCTGAAAATAAGATACTTCCCTCGATAACTGAATTTTGAAAAGCCCATCAAAATTTTGCCAAATATAATTCTCATTTAATCTAGGGGATCTAATGAAAGAGTGAACTTATCAGTAGCTGACCCTCTTCCTTGACCCCATGTCCACTCTGTAATATGGATGGGCCCCTCAATGTCCAATGCAGGACCAGCGGTTGCCATTGGTCTTACATTGTATGTGACAACTTCAGTAAGGGGGTGGCTTTACGGGTGTTTGAACACCATATGCTGATATTGTAGTGCTAGCAAAACCAGATATACAGCAAATATCTTGAGAACACAACACAAAAGTGACATAAAACACAAATACAGCAACCAAAACAGAACCCAGTTAGCGCACATGAAAAGTGGAACTAACTATGTAAACAGAAAATGGTAAAACAGGTAGAGAGGCAAAGGGAATGGAGCGTAAGACTGATCAGGAACGGGGGCCAGAATGGGTAGCAGTTGCTTTTGCAACAGGTACAGGTAGCAAGTTCAGCTTTAAAAAAAAAAAAAAAAAATTGAATTGTAATTTTTTTTTGCTAAACTCAAGCGTACTGCTAAAAAAAAAAAATACCATTTTTTTTTTTTTTTTTTTTTAAAGCTAAACTTTAATTACATGTGGGTGCCTCCTGGATTTTATTTTGAGTGTATTTATGGAAGTTTAGTGTTTTTCATTTTCTATTCTTTGTATTTTCACTTTTTTTTAAATTGTTTTTCACTTTAGTTTTTTTTTCACAAGAAGAAAAAACTATTTTGTGGCTAATGAGAGGCTGATGTTTGGCACAATAAAAGGTCCAGGATAGTTGGATAATGCTTTTGTAACCATCATGAGTCATTTAAAAAAAAAAAAAGGAAGAGAGAGAGGCGCCAAGCCAATCCTTTTAAACAGCTTAGGAATTTATTCAGTAAATAAGTATAAAACAACACTAAAAACTTGCATGAAAAATGTTGGAGCACTTGCAGAGTGCTAGAGCGAGTGGGAGCTTCCACATGCAGTGTCACAGGAGCACAGGACGACCACTGGAAAGTTTCTGTTGAGGGATCCATGAGCGCCGTGTGTTAGCCGCAGCTGGAGCCTCGATAAGCCTCATGGAGACGTCGACTGGGTGTCTCTGGGTGGGAGTGGTCTAGGGCTGTCAAACTGGGGAGCCGTCCACACACTGTCTGGCCAATCAGAACGCATTTCGAAGGCACGGCCTCGCCGTCTTCATCAGCTTCGCCTTTGCAAACTACCTAAACACACCTTTGATACATTTTACTAAAATGGCAGCATTTTGTCAACCTCTCATTATTTATGATTACATTTATGCAAACTTATTTTTCTCATATTTACAGTATGTATCAACACTGTGTATAGCATGCTGTCCATTAAATGAGAAAGCCAGTGTCAATTTTTTTAACTGTTTTGGAAACCAGAAAAAGGATACAGTATTTTGTATTTCTCAGAAGAAGCTCATAAGTTGTATAGGCAAATGTTAAAAACTTGATTCAGAGTCTCAGCATTCCAGCTGCAGTTCTCTGGCCTTTAGTCATTGGCAGGTATAGTGCTATAATAAATTGGTGGGTTGATTTTGGTAATAGAAATAGACTATTGCTACAATGTAAAAAAAATATAACTAAACTGATCTTTATTTCACCAAATTATTATTACAGGTTGTTGAGGATCTTCCCAGTTTCTCTCTAGGCAAAATGCTTGCACTGAACAAACCTGAATATTGTTATATAGCCATGGGAGTTATCGCAGCAGCTATTTCTGGTGGTATATATCCAACCTTTGCTATCATTTTCGGTAAAGTTATTGGGGTAAGATTTTTTTTTTTTTTTTGGTTACCATAATTGTCCCAAAAGTTACTACTCTCAAAGTTTTATTACTTTTTTTTCACTACAAGCTGATAGATTTTTATTCTGATTACAGTCATTCAGTATTACTGATCCGGATGAAAGAAGTCAAAGAACAGTTTTACTGTCTCTAATGTTCCTTGTGCTGGGGGTGATCAGTCTACTTGTTTATGTCGTCATGGTATGTATACTTTTGAATTGTTATATTTACTTTACATTATACATGCTTTCCATAGAAAAAGACTACAGTAATCAAGAATAATGTTGTTTTTCTTTCAGGGTTTCTCTTTTGGAATATCTGGAGAAAATTTAACCCTGAGATTAAGGTCATTATCTTTTAAGGCACTACTCAGACAGGTGAGTACTTGTTTTGATCAGTAAAAAAAAAAAACGTTTAATTTTCCCGCAGGAGAATATGGAATCACAGTGGAAAATAAAGGCAATCTATATGTGGTGTGGGCGTTTCAAGGTGAACTCCAGGCAGATATAAAAGACACAAATGAATTTAGCTGTAATCATGAATATATTATTAATCATATAATTTTAAAATGCAAGCAGTGCAAGTACCTGAATTTGACTTAATATCGCCACTTGCAATCTACTATTCAGACTATACAGCAGAACTTAGAGAGAGGGAGAAACAGTACAAGCAGCCAATCAGGTGGGTTGCAGTGCAAGAAGAAAACTGAGGAAAGAGCAGCGAGGCAGAGAGAGATAGGCCCATAACTGTGCTCTTTCCTCTTTCACTGGCTAGTCAGAGAGGGGGTGGTACATGTTGGATTATTATTGTTAGCTAATTTAATTTCATTTGTAAGCAGAATAATAATATATGTGCTGAATATTGTAGACATGTTAGCATTAAAGGACAATTTGTATTTTCTAACAGGAAATTGGGTTCTTTGATGATCATGCTAATGCAGTTGGAGTTTTGCTAACCAGACTTGCAACAGATGCTTCTCAAGTGAAAGGGGTAGGTGTAATTAATGAATCTATTATATCAAAGTACTGATTGTGTTCTATCCATATGAACTGGTGGGTGTTTATTATTACATTTTAATTGGCTACTAATGTAGAGAATGAACCGTTATCTTGTATAAATTTCCTTTACTTATTAGGTTCAGGAAACTGAACGTAATCTTTATAAAAAATACTTTTCACTTTTTTATGAAATATTGTATAGGAGCATTCTGTATTTGCATTTTTAGCCTGTAGATAGAACTTTAGCCCCCTTTTTTTATTTACCTGTTAATTTTTAACTAATCTGTTGAAAAGGCCTGTTGAGGACAGAGTTCAACAGATCAAGCCGAAATGTATGCACAAAACAGAATGAATCAGAAGAGTGACTCTTCCTCCACCTCCTCCTGTGCTGTATGGTGTTTTAGGTAGTGAGAGAGTCTGAATAAATAAATAAATTATATATATATATATATATATATATATATATATATATATATATATATATATATATAATGTACTTTTGGGCCAGTGCCATTTGGTATACTTTGCCACTCTTCCCCACGGTATCTAAAGATGAACAAAACTTTTTGGCTTTAGATACACTTTTGCCTTGTTTTGGATTTTAGGTGTTTACATGTTTAAAACAGGTTTTTTTGCTAGAAAATTACTTAGAACCCCCAAACATTATATATGTTTTTTTTTTTTCTAACGCCCTAGAGAATAAAATGGCGGTCATTGCAATACTTTTTTTTTGCACCGTATTTGTGCAGCGGTCTTTTAAGCGCACTTTTTTGGAAAAAAAATGCACTTTTTTGAATAAAAAAATAAGACAACAGTAAAGTTAGCCCAATTTTTTTTATATTGTGAAAGATAATGTTACACCAAGTGAATTGATACCCAACATGTCACGCTTCAACATTGCACCCGCTCATGGAATGGCGTCAAACTTTTACCCTCAAAAATCTCCATAGGCGATGTTTAAAAAATTCTACAGGTTGCATGTTTTGCGTTACAGAGGAGGTCTAGGGCTAGAATTATTGCTCTCGCTCTACCGGTCACGGCGATACCTAACATGTGTGGTTTGACCACCGTTTTTATATGCGGGCGCTATTTGCATATGCGTTCGCTTCTGTGCGCGAGCTCGTCGTGACGGGGGGTTTTACATTTTTTTTTTTTAATTATTTATTTTACATTATTTTATTTTTTTTACACTGTTTAAAAAAAAAATGTGTCACTTTTATTCCTATTACAAGGAATGTAAACATCCCTTGTAATAGAAAAAAGTATGACAGGACCTCTTAAATATGAGATCTGGGGTCAAAAAGACCTCAGATCTCATATTTACACTAAAATGCAATAAAAAAAAAAAAAAAAAAAAAAAAAGTCATTGAAAAAAATGACATTGAAAAAAATATGCCTTTAAGAGACGTGGACGGAAGTGACGTTTTGACATCGCTTCCGCCCAGCAGTGTCATGGAGATGAGTGGGCGCCATCTTAGCCTCACTCATCTCCAGACACAGCACTGACAGGACGTGATCACCTCTGCCGCTACCGACGGCTCCGGTAAGCAGCGGAGGGCACCGGATCGCGGCGGGACCACTTTTATCAGAAAGCCGACCTCCGCACGAAAATGGGGATACCGGAGTTATGGCAGCTAGCTGCTGCCATAACAATGGTATCCGCCGCCAAAGTTTGGATGTACATCGTCGTGCGGCGGTCGGCAAGTGGTTAAATAATAGCAAAGTTCCCCTTCAAATTTAAATACAAAAGGTGTTTATTTGAGCCTTTAATATGTATTTATATTTGTATATTGTGGTAATATTTCTAAAAAAAAAAATCTAATATATATAGTTTAAATACCCACCGGGCTCCTCCCATAAATTCAGGCCACAATACTGGAGATAGATAGATAGATAGATAGATAGATAGATATCTCCATATGGCGGCCTGAATTTATGGGTGGAGCCCGGTGGGTATTTAAGCTGGCCGCTCGTCCATGCTCTGTCGGTTCCAGTGCACGATACTACACGTTGCTGGGCCGGCTCTTCTCAGCTCACCTTGTGATCGTTTGATTACACATGTCTTGCAGCTTCCCTGTACGTGATCTTGATCGGTGGTTCTCGCTCGCTGTTCAATTTGTATCACTTTCACTTCATACTTTTCAACCAATTTCATTTACCCTACTATTATTGTTATTATTATTATTATTATTATTATTATTATTCAGGATTTATATAGCGCCAACAGTTTACGCAGCGCTTTACCGATTCATATCAGATATGTTGCATACCTACCACAGTCTGACTCGAACCTAGTTGCGTCAGTGGCACAACGGTTCGCATCAGACATGTCCTGCACCGATTCATACCGCATACCCTACAAACAATTCGTTGTTATGTCATCTATCACTTTCATGGCACATGCATCACTCCGATTTGAGCCTAGTCGCCTTGTCGGCACAACGCTTCGCATCAGTCGCATCCCACACACCGATTCGTAGTGGTTCGTACCATACCCTACGATTCGTTATGTATATAATTTTTTCTGACCGATTCTTACCGCTCACCCACATGTTGGTTCACTTACTGGTTCATAACACTTCTTGCCACATGCATCATTCCTATTCGAGCCTAGTCGCCTTGGCGGCACAACGCTTTGCACCGAATCTTAGCGGTTCGTACCATAGCTTACGATTCGTTATTCATATCTTTGCTTTGACCGATTCGGATCGTGTCAGCAGCTTCGTGCATCACACTCCAAACCAAACCTAGTCGCACCGGTGGCACAACGGTTCGCATCACACGCACTGATTCGTAGCGGTTCGTACCATACCCTACAATTTGTTACTCATATCATTGCTCTGACCAATTCGGATCACGTCAGCAGCAACGTGCATTACACTCCGATCCGAACCTAGGTGCATCAGCAGCACTAATGTTCGCATTGGATACATCCTGCACCGAGTCATAGCGCTCACCCTCATACCCTACAAACGATTTGTTACGTCATCTATCACTTTCATGGCACATGCATCACTCCGATTCAAGCCTAGTAGCCTTGGCGGCACAACGCTGCGCATCAGTCGCATCCCACACGCGATTCATAGCGGTTCATACCATACCCTATGATTCATTATTCATATCATTTTCCAACCGATTCGGATCACGTCAGCAGCTACATGCATCACAATACAAACCAAACCTAGTCGCATCTTACAGAATCCCAGAGAGCCATCTGTGTTCACAGCCTATACAGTAAAAGCCCTGCTGTGCGGAATTCAGAAGCAGAAGCCCGCTACCAATGGCAAACGCTTACCCATCACACGTTCCCCCTTGGACTCTTGCCCAGCTTGGGCATCCAGGCATCCATCTACTTGGCCTTTCTATGGCTTCCTATGACCTAGCGAGTTCACCTCTGGTAGTACCAGTAGTCAGGTACTGTACAGACACCTGCTGACTCGCTTCCCAAACCATTTTGTCCTTCATCTTACGGTCTCCAAAATGCAACAAACTGGACCTGGAGTAGATATCAACTTTTTCAGGGCCAGCAATGCCTGGTGCCCAGTAACGATCCTTGACCGTCTGCTCTCTCACCTACCCAGCCAGCCAGTCTCCAGCCCCTTACTGCCTTTTCCAGTCAACCCCCTGACTGGCAGTCAGTTTATCAAACATGTTAGGGTCCTACTGCTCAACTTAGGCCTAGACCCCAGCGGTATTCTTGACATTCCGTCCGGATCGGCGCAACCTCAGCAGCATCTCAGCACGGAGTACCAGACCATATGATCAAGAAGCTAGACAGATGGAAGTCCCCCTGCTTTGCCAGATATATTCCGAACCCTCAAGTGGAGATGGCCCTAACCTTCTCCAAGCTTGCTCAATGAGCTTAGAACCAATAAAGATATACTGCTTATTTTTGGCCCCTTTTCTTGGTTTACCTACCAGATGACCAAAAGCCACACCTCAGGTCTATTTATGTTGTAAGTCTTGTCGCGTGTTTGTGATCCACATCTGTCTCGGTCTTATGGCCACGACCATATCTGTCTCGGTCTTAGGGCCAAGACCATAAATTAGAAGGCCAGTATGGTAGCCTGAATTTATGGGAGGAGCCCGGTGGGTATTTAAGCTGGCCGCTCACCCTTGCTCTCTGTCGGTTCCAGTGCGCGATACCCTCCCATTCCCCTTTTTACAGCATTTCTCAACACATTCTACTCCACAATTATCCATTACTTATCTTGGGTATGGCCCCTTTTCTTGGCTTAGATGACCAAAAGCCACACCTCAGGTCTATTTATGTTGTACGTCTTGTCGTGTGTTTGTGATCCACATCCGTCTCGGTCTTAGGGCCACGACCATAAATATAAATATATATATATAATTTATGCTTTAAATATAGAGAATTAATGACAAAAAGCCACTATGGTGACTTATATTTTTAGTTCCTTTATTATTTACAATTCTGTGTGCATTTCTGGTTTCCATAGTTTAATTGCTTTATTATAAAGCGAATTTGTGTCAGCACAAAAAACAAATTTTACATATGCTATTTTTTCTTTTCTTTTTTTGTGGCTTTTTGTACCAATAAATTATAGATTTTACAGCAGGGACTTTACCTAGGGCAGGTCTTTATTTCATAAAAAAGGTTTGACTTTGTTCTTCTTTCTCTAGATGACGGGCAGTCGGTTGGGTTTGCTTACCATTTCGGTGTGCACTCTTCTTACGGCAATCATAATTGCATTTGTTTATGGCTGGCAGCTGACATTGCTTATTTTGGCCTGTATACCATTCTTGATTGGATCAAATTTTATTAGGATGAAGGCAATGACTGGCCATGCATCAAAGGATCAAAAAGCTTTAGAGGATGCTGGAAGAGTAAGTCAGCTTGATTTGTCAAAATGTGATCGAAAATTACTTGTAATGCCTTATTCACCTTTCAATATATTTCACTAAGAAAATAAATTAGGGTTGATAATGAAATAATCAAACACCTGGATAGCTTAAAAAGGCAATTTATGAGAGCCACAAAATGCTCCTTAGGGAAATAATACATTCCATTAGGAAAACAAATGCACATTTACCAACATTTGTAAACCTTGTTAGTTTGTTATAGTTGCAAAAAAATCAATGTCATTTTGTGGTATACTGTTGTCTTTTTATCTATGGTAAATCTGCGTTTTTAACTATTTTTTTTTTTAAATCCCTTATTTAAAGTACGCTGTACTGTTGCACTACAATGGTTGTTGAATGAATGTTGTCTTTTCTATAGCAATCACAGTTAGCGGCTAATGGAAAGCTCCCGATCGCTCCTTGCGATTCCCCCTTACCTTCTGTTTAATATATATAAAATAAATGCCAGCACAGTACAGAGACCCCAAAAACTAACCATTTTTGGAAAGTAGACACCATAAGATGATCTTTGCCATCATTTTTGTAATTGAAGAAACATGCTGGTATTGAAGATGCTAGGGGTGGTATTGAGCAGTATCTCTGGCTATCTGAATACCCATGATATAGTGTGTGCCACCAGCGCAAAACAAATTCCAAATACTTTTCAAATATTTTATAGTGCGAGCCATGCTGTAGCTAATATTCACCACTGGGTGAGTGAAAGAAATGTGTAAAAAAACTATTGTTTGTGTAGCTACGCTGGCCCTTTAAGTCAAACGGTGTAATGTTTAACCTAACAGTTTACCATCAAAAAACATATTATGCAAATAAAGTCCCATGAAAAATATCATGTACATGTTCATGTGGGTAAATAGATATGTCTCCACCAAACCCCAGATCACTCTCTCAATCCTCCAGTTATTATGTTTCTCAAAAAACAAAAACGGCCATCATTGCGCAAAATTCCACACTTTAATAATTTAAAAGGTCACATAAAATATAAAATGTGGACTGAGTTCTAATGTAAAAATATAAATAGAAATAAATGTATCGTATCGAAAACGAGGCTTGAACCGCACGCCAGCTCCTAGTAGCATACAGCCATTACTGGCTAATACTGGAAATCTGGAGAGACTCAGTGCCAGTCTAAGGCACACATACATGTGAGTGCAAACCTTTTATATGACCTTTTAAACTATTAAAGTATGGAATTTTGCGCAATGATGGCCATTTTTGTTTTTTGAGAAACATATTAACTGGAGGATTGAGAGAGTGATCTGGAGTTTGGTGGAGACATATCTATTTACCTACATGGAAGATTAAAGAAAGGCTACATACAGGCTTGTTTATCACTGCTTTTTGGTAAGCATATAGATTGGATGGTGGGGGTCAGTCACAGCACGTTTGTTTTGGAAGTCACCATTTGTTCAGCACGGAGAGTTTATCCACTTGGACTTTATATTTTTTGATACTATATATGATATTTTTCATGGGACTTTATTGATTTGCATAATATGTTTTTTGATGGTAAACTGTTAGCTTAAATATTACACTGTTTGATTTAAAGGGCCATATCTAAATACCCAAATAGTGACCTGCATCTGGTTTGATGCAGTCACTAGTTGTCCACAATTTTCAGCCTAGGTCCTTTTTGTTTTTGTTTTTATTTGTGTTTTTTGTCAACTTTTTTAAGCTTAGTAGTGCCGATGGAACTACCCACTGCTTGGATTTCAGCCAATTCAACAGGCATCAGCCAAAATTTGGGCCATGTATGGCTAGCCTTAGAAGAGCAGGATGTAAACTCAGTGATTGTCAGGTGTTGAGAATGGCTTAAATGCTGTAAAAAGAGACAATGATAAGTGTAACATTTATTTATTGCCATAATACTAACCCTTCGCAATATCCAAAGCATTTTTATATTCTGTCAACATGACTTTTTATTTACTGAGTTAGATCCCACAAACATCATTTTTATATCATCATTACACAAATCTGGTGCTATTCATCATCAGTAAGTACATCATGTGCTGGCATTTTTTCCCACTGAAAGTGCCCATGCGTATGAGCCTATAAGGTATGACTGGGGATAAGTTTTTTATTAGAACTGTTTTTCTCCCAAGACAGCTATTCTTAGAAGGCTCAATGACACATGCAGAAACACTTGACTGAACAATACCGAAGGAGTTTTTGTATGACACTTAATATAATAAAAAGATTGAAGCCCAGGTTAAGTTGCATTTTATTTCTACAGAGAGCGCAAAATAGACAGCTCTGTTCAATCTAATGAAAACAAATAGCAGGGGAAATATGTTTACCCATGCTCAAAAAACCAAACTCCTTCATGAATTTAATGCAGAATAAACACAATCCTGAACTAGAAACTGCAACAAAGCAGACAGTGGCGATTTGTGTATTCAACAAACCTTTTAGTTAACTTTTAGTTAATATATACAGCAGAGAAGCACTGGGATATATATATCACAAAACTCTATTCTGGTGAACAGTATACATAGAAGGGCTCTATTCTGGTGAACAGTATACATAGCAGAGCTCTATTCTGATGGACAGTATACATAGCAGAGCTCTATTCTGATGGACAGTATACATAGCAGAGCAGAGCTCTATTCTCGTGTAAAGTATACATAGCAGAGCTCTATTCTGGTAGACAGTATACATAGCAGAGCTTTATTATGGTGAACAGTATACATAAGGTTCTATTCTGGTGATCAGTATACACAGTCTTTTCTGATGGATAGTATAGATAGTAGAGCTCTAGTCTGGTGAGCAGTATACATAGCAGAGCTCTATTCTGATGGATAGCATACATAGCAGAGCTCTATTCTGATGGATAGTATACATAGCAGAGCTCTATTCTGATGGATAGTATACATAGCAGAGCTCTATTCTGATGGATAGCATACATAGCAGAGCTCTATTCTGATGGATAGTATACATAGCAGAGCTCTATTCTGATGGATAGTATACATAGCAGAGCTCTATTCTGATGGATAGTATACATAGCAGAGCTCTATTCTGATGGATAGTATACATAGCAGTGCTCTATTCTGGTGGACAGTGTAGTAGGGACTCCAGAACAACATGCTAAAAGAGGCGTTGGTAGGCAAGGCTTCCCACGATGGGCATCCAACAGTAACTCAAACCATAGAAATGAACAAAGGAGAACCAGATTAAAACCAGATGAAATAGTCCAAGATAATATTAATTGCTGGTGAAAAAAGTCATCTAAAATTCATTTTTTTTACCAACAATTAAAATTCTCTTGGACTCTTTCATCTGGTTTTGGTCTGTCATACCTTTCTATAGTTTGAGCTTCTGTTGGGTGCCCATCGTGGGAAGCTTTGTTGTGTGGGAGCTGACTTGTTTTTTTATGAAGCTTTCTATGTTCTTCCTTTGCATTTCTATGCTTTGTTGGACAGCATATACGGCAGAGCTCTAATCTGGTACATAGTATACACAGTAGAGCTCCAATATTTTGAACGTTTTACACAGCAGAGGAATATTCTGGTGAGTAGTATACACAGCAAGGCCCTATTCTGGTAGCTAGGAATTACAGTAGAGTTTTTTATGGTCTTACAGTCAGTATAGCAAGTGCAGCTATTTTAACGATAATCCTTTCTGTAAAGTTTTCTTCTAATAGTCCATCAATGTCCTTTATAACAGAACCCAATTAAAGCTGACACCAGCACTTAACATTCTTCTTATGTGGAATATTCCCACTTCTGAATGATTTATACCTGCTGATCCAATTTTCAGCTTCATTTTTGTCAGAGAGAATGTATTGGACAATCCATAATCATAACAATAAGTAATTGGCACTCTCCAAAAAGTACATGCATTGATTGAATAGGGCACTCATTGTACTGTCTCCTTCATGGGAATAATCAGCGGTATTTCTAAAGAAAAAAAAACTCTGTGTGTGTGTGTGTATATATATATATATATATATATATATATATATACATATATATATATGTATATATATATGTGTATGACTATCTGTAATTATAAACATGTATAGATATACAGTATAGACTAATGTTGAAAGTGTTTGGGCAGTCGTCATCAAAAAAAGAAAGAATAGTCTTGATGTAGTTCATAGAGAGAGGAAATAATCAAACTAACTTTCCATCTGGGCAAGTTTTGTTGATACACTTTTAATTTACATATTTTACAAGGTTGCTTTAAACACATATAGCTAGTGATATATAACCACATGTACCACATCCAACAAATACCCCCCCTGTAAATAAATGCATGATACAAATGTATTGCAATAAATACACATACAAAAATTTTAATAAACAATGGCAATTGCACGCCTGACCCAACTATCAACGGAAAATGAATACAAAATACAGAACCCACAAGAAGAAAAGTATTACAATTTTGTGTAGATAAAGTAACAATTAAGCACACCAATGGTGAATACACTAATAAACCTAAAGAGTAAGAGCAAAGGAAAAAAGAGAATTGTGGTGTGCATGTGCCAGTAGTGAGATATTTTTATTCTTGTTGGGATTATTTTTGTATGCATACATTTGTATCCTTTTTTTTCTGTTGCTTTTGTGTCTGTTACACAGCAGTCATTATGATTATGATTTGCATATAGAATATTTACTTAGCTACATGAATAAAGTGAAGATATGTTCACTTTGAGGACCCAACATGTGAAGAAAAATATCAAACACATTCAGTTTGCTGAGTTTGCATTCATAATATACCATTCATTTTTCCATACAGTATGTGCACCGCTTTAGTACAGGCATACCCCACTTTTAAGTGTATTCTTATTTATCATGCATTTATTCATAGGAAGGGTTTTTTGGATGTAGTTTATGTGAGGATTTATCTCTAGTTTTGTATATCTGCTCTCTGCTGTGAGCTTGACAAAGGCTGCAACTCACAGAAACATGAGCATCAACCTATTTTACTATGTGGTGTATGCCTTGTTTTTCTGTATGTTCAAGATACAAATGTAATCATATCTTTATTGCTCATGCAGATCTCAACAGAATGTGTTGAAAATATAAGAACGGTGGTATCTCTGACAAGAGAAGAAGCATTTTTCAATCTATACAGTTTAAGCTTATCTGGCCCCTACAAGTAAGTAATATTTTACCATGATAAATTATTTTTTAATTGCATCTGTTCTTTCATGAAAGATGCAAAGCATAACTTACTAGACACTGGGGTTGATTTACTTAAGGCAAATCCACTTTGCACTACAAGTGCACTGCAAGTACACTTGGAAGTGCAGTCACTGTAGATCTAAAGGGAAGATCGAAATGAGGGGAAGCTCTGCTGACTTTTATTATCCAATTATATGCAAGCAAAAATGCTACTTTTTATTTATCTTGCATGTCCCCCTCAGATCTACGACTGCACTTACAGTGCACTTGTAGTGCAAAGTGGATTTGCCTCTAGTAAATCCACTGGTGGGAAAATTTTCTGAAGAAGTAGCGCATGTTCGCTTTTTATGGAAAATACAGTTAGCTTAGTGAATTTGGTAAAAAAAGTCACATTGTAAAGAATACTCAATAATGTGCAAGGAGTGGAGTCACTGGGGTTTATTTACAAAAGGTGCAAAATGTTTACTGTGCCCAGTGATTCAGCGTTCATTTCCAATAGCCAATGATGTGTATGAAAATATTAATATTAATAATATAATTTCCCTTGCACGTGAATGGATTAAGTGAACACAGCTTCACTGCTCCAAGTGAACCATCTACATCTTTAATAAATTAACTCCATTGTGTGGGTTAAACAAGTGAAGGAACCAGACGAATTTCAATCCATCTAGGAGCAGGCTGCTTGTACTGAAGTCAATCAATTGATCAACTTCAGTACAACCAGCCTGCGGTTTCTTTGTATGATCACTGCAGGTGGCAGCAGGGATCATTGTATTCTGACGTCAGGGAATTCCGCTAGCTGTCAGAATACAATAGCTCAGTGGGAGGGATTCCCCCCATCAACACCATCTGTGTTGATGGGGGAATCAAGCTATTTTCTACCTACAACCCATGGTTGAAGGACAGGAAATTGGACAGGAAATTGCATGACCTATGGCAAGCCTTAGACTCATAACATACTTCCCACAATTTATAGCACCGTATGACTATCATGATGGGGAATTCCATTGTTGGCCTTGTTTCTGCTAACTGTCTGGCTGTGTATGGTTTTAAAAAAGGGAACAAAAGGCACTGCAGGTTCCCAGAACAATTCCCATAATGTATAAGTATTCGCATTTAGCCAGGCTTACCCACTAATTACTAATTACTAATTACCCACTAAACAGATCACACTCTGCTCTCATTGGTACTTTTTCACTTAAGCCACTGGGTGGCCTTTGATGATGTAACTTCTCTCCTGACTCTATTTTCACCATCCTATAAATAATGGCATTGGGCCAGTAGTGTGCATTTTTGGGGTATCTTTTTAAAAGCCCCTCTACAGTAGGTCTTGATTCTTTACTTTATATATACACACTGAGCAAAATTATAAATGCAACACTTTTGTGTTTGCCCCTATTTATCATGAGCTGAACTCTAAGATCTATGACTTTTTCTATGTACACAAAAGACCTATTTCTCTCAAATATTCACAAATCTGTCTAAATCTGTGTTAGTGAGCACTTCTCCTCTGCCGAGATAATCCATCCACCTCACAGGTGTGGCATATCAAGATGCTGATTAGACAGCATGATTATTGCACAGGTGTGCCTTAGGCTGGCCACAATAAAAGGGCACTCTAAAATGTGCAGTTTTACTGTATTGGGGGGTCGGGGGGGGGTCCCGAAAACCAGTCAGTATCTGGTGTGACCACCGTTTGGCTCAGGCAGTGCAGCACATCTCCTTCATAGAGAGTTGATCAGGCTGTTGATTGTGGCCTGTGGAATGTTGGTCCATTCCTCTTCAATGGCTGTGCAAAGTTGCTGGATATTGGAAGGAACTGGAACACGCTGTTGTATACGCCAATCCAGAGCATCCTAAACATGCTCAATGGGTGACATGTCCGGTGAGTATGCTGGTCATGCAAGAACTGGGATGTTTTCAGCTTCCAGAAATTGTGCAGGGGTACTTGCAACATGGGGCCATGCATTATCATGCTGCAACATGAGATGATTGTCATTTCAAGGGCAACAGCACTGGTGGACATTCCTGCAGTCAGCATGTCAATTGCACGCTCCCTCAAAACTTGAAACATCTATGGCATTGTGCTGTGTGATAAAACTGCACATTTTACTGTAGAGTGCCCTTTTATTGTGGCCAGCCTAAGGCACACCTGCAATAATCATGCTGTCTAATCAGTATCTTAAAATGCCACACCTCTGAGGTGGATAGATTATCTCGGCAAAGGAGAAGTGCTTACTAACACAGATTTAGACAGATTTGTGAACAATATTTGAGGGAAATAGGCCTGTACATAGAAAAGGTCATAGATCTTTGAGTTCAGCTCGTGATAAATAGGGGCAACACAAAAAAGTGTTGCGTTTGTAATTTTGCTCAGTGTATGTGTGTGTGTATATGTATATACATTTTTGTAAATATTTTATTATATCTTTTAATGTGACAACACGGAATAAAATAAATTGACACTTTTCTACAATGTAAAGTAGTGAGTGTACAGCTTTTATAACAGTGTAAATTTGCTGTCCCCTCAAAATAACTGAATACACAGCCATTAATGTCTAAACTGCTGACAACAAAAGTGAATACATCCTAAGTGAAAATGTCCAAATTGGGCCCAAAGTGTCAATATTTTGTGTGGCCATCATTATTTTCCAGCACTGCCTTAACCCTCTTGGGCATGGAGTTCACAGAGCTGGTGGATGTTAGAGACCTTGCGCTCCTCCACCTTCCGTTTGAGGATGCCCCACAGAGGCTCAATAGGGTTTAGGTCTGCAGACATGCTTGGCCAGTCTATCACTTTTGCCCTCAGTTTCTTTAGCAAGGCAGTGGTCGTCTTGGAGATGTGTTTGGGGTCATTTATCATGTTGGAATACTACTCTGCTGCCCAGTCTCCAAAGGGAGGGGATAATGCTCTGCTTCAGTATGTCACAGTACATGTTGGCGTTCATGGTTCCCTCAATTAACTGTAGATCCCCAGTGCTGGCAGCACTCATGCAGCCCCACACCATGATACTCCCACCACCATGCTTGACTGTAGGCAAGACACACTTCTTTGTACTCTTCACCTGGTTGCTGCCACACACGCTTGACATCATCTGAACCAAATAAGTTTATCTTGGTTTCATCAGACCACAGGACATGGTTCTAGTAATCTATGTCCTTAGTCTGCTTGTCTTCAGCAAACTGTTTGCGGGCTTTCTTGTGCATCATCTTTAGAAGAGGCTTTCTTCTGGGATGACAGCCATGCAGAATAATTTGATGCGGTGTATGGTTTGAGCACTGACAGGCTGACCCCCCACACCTTCAACCTCTGAAGCAATGCTGGCAGCACTCACATGTCTTTTTTCCAAAGACAACCTCTGGATATGATGCTGAGCACGTGCACTCACCTTCTTCGGTCGACCATGGCAAGGCCTTTTTTGAGTGGAACCTGTCCTAGTAAACCGCTGTATGGACTTGGCCCCTGTGCTGAAGCTCAGTTTTTATGTAGAACAACAACAAGAGAGTGAGAGTGATAACACCAAATTTACTACACCTGCTCCCCATTCACACCTGACACCTTGTAACACTAACGAGTCACATGACACCAGGGAGGGAAGATGCCTAACTGGGACCAATTTGGACATTTTCACTTAGGGGTGTACTCACTTTTGTTGCCAGCGGTTTAGACATTCAGGCTGGGTTCACACTGGTCCGACAAATGCTCTGACATTGGGAGCTCATGTCGCATGGCGTGTGAAATTCAATGTTTCCCTATGGGAGCCGTCTTAACTGGTCCGACACAAGTCGTTTCCGACTTTAGAAATGCTCCCTGTACTACTTTGGTCCGACTTTGATTCTACTTCAGCCCATTGACTATCATTGAAGTAGGATCAAAGTCGGATCCTTGTCCTAACCATCCGACTTTGTGTTATTTCCTGCCCCCTGCTGTAGCCCCTCCCATTGTGTGTTAGTTTTGATTGGTCAAAGGACAAGTGTACTATCGGAAAAGTTGGATCAAAGTAGTATCCTGTTCATGAAAGTCGGATGGATGTAGGACCAATGTAGGATCAATGTAGGACCAATGTAGGACTGATGTCGCAGAGCAAAGTAGAATGAAAGTCGTACTATTGTCGTGTAGTATAGTGTGAACCCAGACTAATGGCTGTGTGTTGAGTTATTTTGAGTGGACAGAAAATTTACACTGTTAGGCTGGGTTCACACTGGTGCGACACGACAGCCGTCCTACTTTGGATCCGACTTTGCCCTGCGACATGAAGCCGGCATGTGTCCGACTTTCAATGAACGGGGATCCGACTTGGATCCCCGCCAATGCCGGCACTGTGTTTGGTATGAATCTTTAGGGGGGAACTCCGCGCCAAATTTTAAATGAAAAACCGGCATGGGTTCCCCCTCCAGAGGCATACCAGGCCCTTGGGTCTGGTATGGACCTTGAGGGGAACCCCCTACGCCGAAAAAACGGCGTGGGGAGTCGCCCCCAATCCATACCAGACCCTTATCCGAGCACGCAGCCCGGCCGGACAGGAATGGGGGTGGGGACGAGCGAGCGCCCCCCCCCCTCCTGAACCGTACCAGGCCGCATGCCCTCAACATGGGGGGTGGTGCCTTGGGGGAGGGGGCGCGCTGCGGCCCCCCCACCCCAAAGCACCTTGTCCCCATGTTGATGAGGACAAGGGCCTCTTCCCGACAACCCTGGCCGTTGGTTGTCGGGGTCTGCGGGCGGGGGGCTTATCGGAATCCGGGAGCCCCCTTTAATAAGGGAGCCCCCAGATCCCGGCCCCCCACCCTATGTGAATGAGTATGGGGTACAGCGTACCCCTACCCATTCACCTAGGAAAAAAGTGTCAATTTAAAAAAAAACACTACACAGATTTTTAAAGCATTTTATTAGACAGCTCCGGGGGTCTTCTTCCGACTTCGGGGGTCTCTCCGGTTCTTCTCCACGCTCTCCGGATCTTCTGCCGGGCTCCTCCGCTCTCTTCTGCTCTTTTGCCGCTCTTTTGCTAAAGCGGAGGAGCCCGGTCTTCAATCTTCTGCCTTCTGCCTTCTGCCCTCTTCTCCTGATGTTGACACGACGCTCTCCCCGGCTGGAATGCTCTCTGTGCGCTCTGCTCTGACTTATATAGGCGGTGACCCCGCCCCCTTATGCCGTCACAGTCCCTGGGCATGCTGGGACTGTGACGTTTTAGGGGGCGTGGTCATCACCCGATGACCACGCCCCCTTATGCCGTCACAGTCCCAGCATGCCCAGGGACTGTGACGGCATAAGGGGGCGGGGTCACCGCCTATATAAGTCAGAGCAGAGCGCACAGAGAGCATTCCAGCCGGGGAGAGCGTCGTGTCAACATCAGGAGAAGAGGGCAGAAGGCAGAAGGCAGAAGATTGAAGACCGGGCTCCTCCGCTTTAGCAAAAGAGCGGCAAAAGAGCAGAAGAGAGCGGAGGAGCCGGCAGAAGATCCGGAGAGCGTGGAGAAGAACCGGAGAGACCCCCGAAGTCGGAAGAAGACCCCCGGAGCTGTCTAATAAAATGCTTTAAAAATCTGTGTAGTGTTTTTTTTTTAAATTGACACTTTTCCTAGGTGAATGGGTAGGGGTACGCTGTACCCCATACTCATTCACATAGGGTGGGGGGCCGGGATCTGGGGGCTCCCTTATTAAAGGGGGCTCCCGGATTCCGATAAGCCCCCGCCCGTAGACCCCGACAACCAACGGCCAGGGTTGTCGGGAAGAGGCCCTTGTCCTCATCAACATGGGGACAAGGTGCTTTGGGGTGGGGGGCCGCAGCGCGCCCCCTCCCCCAAAGCACCAACCCCCCATGTTGAGGGCATGCGGCCTGGTACGGTTCAGGAGGGGGGGGGCGCTCGCTCGTCCCCACCCCCATTCCTGTCCGGCCGGGCTGCTTGCTCGGATAAGGGTCTGGTATGGATTGGGGGGGACCCCCACGCCGCCTTTATCGGCGTAGGGGGTTCCCCTCAAGAACCATACCAGACCCAAGGGCCTGGTATGCTCTTGGAGGGGGAACCCATGCCGGTTTTTTATTTAAAATTTGGCGCGGAGTTCCCCCTCAAGAACATCTGAGCACAAGTCGCGTGCCAAAGTCGGATCATGCAAGACGGCAATCCGACTTTGATCCGACTTCAATGATAGACAATAGGCTGAAGTAGGATCAAAGTCGGACCAAAGTAGTACAGGGAGCATTTCTAAAGTCGGAACGACTTGTGTCGGACCAGTTAGGACGGCTCCCATAGGGAAACATTAAATTTCACACGTCATGCGACATGAGCTCCCAATGTCGGAGCGTTTGTCGGACCAGTGTGAACCCAGCCTTATACAAGCTGTACTCTCACTACTTTACATTGTAGCAAAGTGTCATTCCGTCATTGTTGTCACATGAAAAGTTTTTAATAAAATATTTACGTAAATGTGTGTGTGTGTGTGTATGTGTATATATATATATATATATATATATAAATATATATTTTATTATTTTATTTTATTTATTTCAGGTACTTATATAGCGCCGTCAATTTACGCAGCGCTTTACATATATATATTATACATTCACATCAGTCCCTATACCCTCAAGGAGCTTACAATCTAAGGTCCCTAACTCACATTCATACATACTAGGGGCGATTTAGACAGAATCCAATTAACCTACCAGCATGTCTTTGGAGTGTGGGAGGAAACCGGAGTACCCGGAGGAAACCCACGCAGACACAGGGAGAACATGCAAACTCCAGGCAGGTAGTGTCGTGGTCGGGATTTGAACCAGCGACCCTTCTTACTGCTAGGCGAGAGTGCTACCCACTGCGCCACTGTGCCGCCCCTGCGCCACTGTGCCGCCCCTGCAATATATATATATATATATATATATATATATATATATATATATATATATATATATATATATATATATATATATATATATATATATATATATATATATATATATATATATATATATATATATATATATATATATATATATATAATTTTTTTTTTTACACAATTTTGTATGACATTGCTGCTACTGCAGCTACAAGAATGTTCTAGCTGTGTACATATCTGATGAATTCTAATATGTATAATTCCTAGTGAACTCAAAGCAACCTTATAATAAGTGCCTCAGTGGAATCACTTCTTGTCTCAAACATCAATGCCCTACTGTCCATGAATACACAGATTTATCAATTATGCATGATAACATGGGAGGACAGTCAAACCTTGCAAGTACAAATCATTTCTCTCTCTTTTTTTTTTTTGTTTTCTACTTTAGGGATTCTATAAAAAAAGCTCACCTTCATGGCTTAACCTATGCAGTTTCCCAGTCCATAAACTTCTTTGTCAATGCAGCTGTATTCCGATTTGGAGCCTGGCTGATTGCAAACTGCTACACAAAATTTGAGAATGTCTTCATGTAAGTACTGTACTCCACAGGATCAATATATTTCGTCATATTTTGTTTGCTGTGCAGCTGGTGGTGGCACTCGAATGCAGCTGGCTGTCCACTGTAGTGTAGAAGATGTAGTTGAGCAATAGCGGGAGTGGGTGGTTAGGGTTCTACATTAGAACTATTATGCAGGATGAGAAAATTGTAATGGGATTGAAAAAATGTTCCAGTATGAATATCATTAATCTATTTATTATGTGGCTTTTCCTGTGAAAAGATGTGCAAATGATGATTTAAAAAATGTTGCAAACAGGACATTAAACTTGTTTTGAGCAGGCAGAATTTAATACATAAATATGTTTACAGAAACAGTTTTAATAGCTCCCCCCGCCCCCTTTGTAGGGTTTATTTAGTAAAGGCAAATAGGCTATTTTCCAGGGTAATTTACTCCAGAGCTTTGTGAATGAGGTGAAGCTCTGCTGGCTTCTATCTTCCAATCATATGCAAGCTTCCACATTCACTAAGCTCTGGGGTAAATTCCTTTGCAAAGTGAACAGCCTAGTTGCCTTTAGTAAATCCACCCCTAAATGTCTAAGCAAAGTTGCCTTTATTTAGGCAGAAATATAATATTTATGGCTGTATCTAATTTACTGTCATAGGAAATGAGATTTTATATATATATATATATATATATATATATATACACAGTGGGGACGGAAAGTATTCAGACCCCCTTAAATCTTTCACTCTTTGTTATATTGCAGCTATTTGCTAAAATCATTTAAGTTCATTTTTTTCCTCATTAATGTACACACAGCACCCCATATTGACAGAAAAACACAGAATTGTTGACATTTTTGCAGATTTATTAAAAATGAAAAAATGAAATATCACATGGTCCTAAGTATTCAGACCCTTTGCTCAGTATTTAGTAGAAGCACCCTTTTTCTAATACAGCCATGAGTCTTTTTGGGAAAGATGCAACAAGTTTTTCACACCTGGATTTGGGGATCCTCTGCCATTCCTCCTTGCGGATCCTCTCCAGTTCTGTCAGGTTGGATGGTAAACGTTGGTGGACAGCCATTTTTAGGTCTCTCCAGAGATGCTCAATTGGGTTTAAGTCAGGGCTCTGGCTGGGCCATTCAAGAACAGTCACGGAGTTGTTGTGAAGCCACTCCTTCGTTATTTTAGCTGTGTGCTTAGGGTCATTGTTTTGTTGGAAGGTAAACCTTCGGCCTAGTCTGAGGTCCTGAGCACTCTGGAGAAGGTTTTCGTTCAGGATATCCCTGTACTTGGCCGCATTAATCTTTCCCTCGATTGCAACCAGTCGTCCTGTCCCCGCAGCTGAAAAACACCCCCACAGCATGATGCTGCCACCACCATGCTTCACTGTTGGGACTGTATTGGACAGGTGATGAGCAGTGCCTGGTTTTCTCCACACATACCGCTTATAATTAAGGCTAAAAAGTTTGATCTTGGTCTCATCAGACCAGAGATTCTTATTTCTCACCATCTTGGAGTCCTTCAGGTGTTTTTTAGCAAACTCCATGCACGCCTTCATGTGTCTTGCACTGAGGAGAGGCTTCCGTCAGGCCACTCTGCCATAAAGCCCCGACTGGTGGAGGGCTGCAGTGATGGTTGACTTTCTACAACTTTCTCCCATCTCCCGACTGCATCTCCGGAGCTCAGCCACAGTGATCTTTGGGTTCTTCTTTACCTCTCTCACCAAGGCTCTTCTCCCCCTATAGCTCAGTTTGGCCGGACGGCCAGCTCTAGGAAGGGTTCTGGTCATCCCAAACATCTTCCATTTAACGATTATGGAGGCCACTGTGCTCTTAGGAACCTTAAGTGCAGCAGAATTTTTTTTGTAACCTTGGCCAGATCTGTGCCTTGCCACAATTCTGTCTCTGAGCTCTTCATGCAGTTTCTTTGACCTCATGATTCTCATTTGCTCTGACATGCATTGTGAGCTGTAAGGTCTTATATAGACAGGTGTGTGGCTTTCCTAATCAAGTCCAATCAGTATAATCAAACACAGCTAGACTCAAATGAAGGTGTAGAACCATCTCAAGGATGATCAGAAGAAATGGACAGCACCTGAGTTAAATATATGAGTGTCACAGCAAAGGGTCTGAATACTTAGGACCATGTGATATTTCAGTTTTTCTTTTTTAATAAATCTGCAAAAATGTCAACAATTCTGTGTTTTTCTGTCAATATGGGGTGCTGTGTGTACATTAATGAGGAAAAAAATAAACTTAAATGATTTTAGCAAATGGCTGCAATATAACAAAGAGTGAAAAATTTAAGGGGGTCTGAATACTTTCCATCCCCATATATATATCTATATCTCTATCCATGCCTCTTATGTGGTTTCTTTGATCATTCACTTTAAAAGTTGATTGCTACATAAAATATTCCATTAGCTCTCTTCCTAAAAGCGTTCTGTTTGTGTGGCGGTTCAGTATAATTTAACTTAATTGGCATATTTTGTAATAGAGTCTCTGGTAAAACTGATGCATGTGTTAGATCAAAAGTGACTTAAGAGCTTAGGATGTATAGAATGCAGTTGCATTCATACACTTTCTCATGTACTTTTTTCATGAATAAACGTGATATCTAGATTGCTGGGCAAGTGCTCATTACTGTATGTATCTTCATATCAGAGTATTCTCCACAATTATTTTTGCTGCCATGAATGTTGGACAGACTTCATCTCTAGCACCTGACATGGGAAAAGCCAAAGTATCATCCCAGAGAATCATGAAGCTTCTGGACAGACAACCTGCAATTGACAGTTACAGTGAGGATGGTGAAAAACTGGTAAGACAATATTAAAGTATTTTGTTGCCTATCTGTCTCAAAAAACGGACAAAAAAACATACATTTACATCGCTTTATACATTACCACTGTGAAAAAGTTTCCTCTGCACACTTTGTTTTATTTCAAGTAGCCCTCTCAGTTCTTATTTTGCCTACAGAACAATAAAGCGGGTCATAGATGGTTCAAAATTTGGCTAGTTCTGCAGCAGAATTTCAATCCATTTATGACTGTTGACACTCAGCATAAGTCGACCCAATGATCAACTTCTGTCCAATGGGACTGTTGGAAAGTCTCAGCTGTCAGAATAGAATAGCAAAGCATGGAAACTTTGCACATTTATAAGGCAAATGAATGTGCCTTTTATAAAAGTTTATTGTGAAAAAAACATGGAGGAGAGCCCAGTTACATGATTTCCAGTTCTCTCTGCTAAGTTAAGCAAAGAGAACCCCATAAAGTATCACAGGCTCAATACTGCCGTCTGTATTTTAAGCATAAGCTACAAAAAGTAGGCCATGATAGTGTGAAATGCCATTATAAATCGGCCCCTGAAGTGGACAGGATGTTTTTACCTAGTGGCCTACAATGTAAAAATTGCATTACTTAGAACTCACTTCTCCTTATTATGAGGGATATTTACAGTATCTCTACAACCATGTTTCAATAAGAAGCTTTTGTTTACTATTCAGAAATTTTAGAAAAAATTGTCTTTCTGAGTCTACCTTTATGCAGCTCATAAGTATGAGATAACAGTCACCCGATCCAGTGGTTTTGCTGCCAGATAAGAGAATGTTTTCACATCTTTAAGGGTAGGCAGATGTCTACTGGTCTCAGGGTGAACATTGAAGGAAATAAAAAAAACCTGCCCAAATAACTGCAGTTCTTCCACAAGGTAAGCAGCAGCATCTGCCTGTACTATTCTCCACCCTGCAAAGACCGAGGGCAATATTTGTTAGGGGTGGATTGTTACGGCATGTCCACCCATTCTCCGAAGTCTTTGGGAAACATTAGAGTCCTTTATTTAGATTATTAGACAGGTTTTTTTTTTATTATCAAAAAAAATTAGATTATTAAAAAACAATGAGGTGCAGTTACTCATAGCAGCAATTCTAGTTTTCATCTGTTAACACCAGTAAGAACTACAAAAATATCTCTGATTAAGGCATTTTGCACAAAAAATTTTGCTTGGGTAATAAACGCCAAGCTTCTATATTAAATTAAATACGTGTACTTATGTTGTAGAGTGCGTATGAAGGAAACCTTGAATTCAAAGATACCAAGTTTGTGTACCCAACAAGACCAAAAGTCCAGGTTCTTCAGGGATTGAATGTGAAAGTTGCAAAAGGACAAACCCTAGCTCTGGTGGGCAGCAGTGGGTGTGGAAAAAGTACATCTGTTCAGCTACTGGAGAGGTTCTACGATCCTGTTGATGGAAAAGTGGTAAGCAAAAATGATATATGCAATAAAAACAGATGTGTGTATATATACATCAGATGTTAATAAGGTTTTTGAAAGGCATTGGTGTGAATGGTGAAGTCGTTTAATGAAATACCCAAATCTACCAAGTTCAGTGTTGGGGAGGCACAGCTGGTAACTTGTATCGCTCCAGACTGAAGATGTCTAACTTGGAGGACAATGTCATAGCCATTCATATCTCATTGGCTTCAATTCTACAGAAGTAGCCCCAGCTCACAAGGTTCATTCATGTAGCATCCATATAGCACTCTGTTGAAGTACACTCTGTCAGTGACCTTAGCTTAAGATAAACCCCATGCAGAGCAAAGCAACAGGCTTGCTTTTATTGCGTCTCTTCCCAGAAGAGCATGCTTGCCTTTCTTTTGCTACCCCGTCACTGCGGCAGCTTTAAAGAATACCCAAAACTTCCAGGTATGAAGAATTATTTGACCCTCTCAGTGCTGTGCCAATCACCAAGCACTGTCACAGTGGGGAGCCCGTAGTCTTGTGTAAGCTATGGCTTATCCTGCTTCTACAGCCAGGTGGCAGCACATTGAGGGAGAGGTGACCATGTGCTGCCATTGAGGCAGGGACTAAAGTGAAACTGTTGCTTTTCCTTGCGTGGGTGAAACACAGGTTCTCTTTTAAAGTTTGGGGTCACAAGATCCTGGATTCTGATTTTTTAATGAAATTCAGACATTCATATATTCAATGAGTTCTATCAACTGGTTTGATGTGTGTTGCAGTTTTTTTCTGATCCTCCTATTCCGTAAGACAGCTGGCAGAGCTCATTTGTTAAAAATAATGCTTTTAATGTCTAATTATCCTTTTATTCAATAATAAAGAAAAAATAATTTCAGTTTTTAACACAAGTTGAAAAGCACATTTTAAAATACCAGTTGCATAATTTATTAATAGCTATGTAACTAATCAATTTGCAGTAACAAAAAAGGCTATTTTGCAAATTTTCCTTCCACTCCTATAAATTATTCCATGAACAGGCATATTGCGCTTCAAAAATGAGAATGGCAATTTATAAAATTACAGCCGCTGATGGATTCCTGTTTTTATGGATTTGCACATTAATCAAACATTAACGTTTAGCACCAAATGTAATATGCTGCATGTAGTTATGTATTGAACTTCGCAGAGTAATCCTTTAAGATAATGTATTTTTAATAATCAGGGCTTTAGTTTTCTTGTCATTACCCTGCCAACGAGGAAGCCTAAGTAAACTTCCTCCTGAACTGCATGACACACAGAAACAAATAACACAGACAGCTATTTGAAAAGCAAACATTTAACATTGGCTACAAAATGTGTTTAATAATGGAAATCTGTATTCAGTGTAATAATTTGCCTAGGCAAATAACTCCATGTAGTTAGCAGCCTGTGGCCATCGGATGCCAACGGTGCCTAAAGTTCAATAGAAACTCCTACTTCATGCACAGATCTACAATGTTCTATAGCTCACATTCTGGAGATTAGCTGTAACTGACTGCAGAGACTGACTATTGATGCAGATAATTGGACAAGGTTTTATTGCTGTATGGGGATTATTAATTGAATCTCTTGCTGGAGATTTCAAGTTTAGTTAAACAAAAAGTTTTACAATTTGAAAATTTAAAAGGAATGACCCATATTTTATGCACCAAGCAGTTAAAGCAACAGTCCACCCAATGATATATCAGTGTTATTTGAGTTGCACAGCCTATAGACAAACTAACATGAAATAACCAAATACATTTCCACCATTCACATGAATACAATAATAAAGTGGTAAAAAATATAAAAAAGAAATAAATATGATGGAAGTGTCCACAACCACAATAATAATCCATGATGAGTGTATACTAAGTGGTAGATCAGTAGTTTTCAATTGTGATAAAAAAAACTTAGCTTCTGTGATCAACTCAAGTCCACACTTGCAAGTGAAAAAACGTGCTGTGCACTTCCACCTCCTCTTGTCACCTCAGTGCTCACAGAACTCTCACCTTAATTAACAATCAAATACACCAAATAATAAATCCAGGTTGATGTTCAGATCACAATTACATGCAGGGTGCTGGGCACATGGATTTCAGTGTTTTTTTTTTTTTTTTTTTAAGCACATGATTAGCTCTAATTGGCTTCAAAAAAGTGTGGACTCGGGACGCAGAGCACTGCGCCCTGAGCCCACCCACTTGTGTGACAATAGCAACTTAATATTCACTATTGTCTTCCTGCTTCTCCTCCCAGCCAATCATGAAGTGGTCCTTAAGACCCAATTGGCCAAGAGGAGAAGCGATCGTATTGTCCGGCCGGGAGAAGAAGCAGGGGGGAAGCTGCCAAGGAGGAGATGGAGGGGGAAGCCACGAAGCTGCCAGCAACCTGGATGGGGTAAGTGTAGGGCTGGGGGGTGAGCAACGGGGGGGGTTTGTTGGGCGAGTGATGGGGGGGTTTGATCAACCGTCCTGAACGGGAGGGGGGATCGGATGGTTTGTTTGCCACCCCCCCCCAAAAAGTGGAGCAACAGCAGCCACTGGTATCCTCCCAAGTAAACTGTTCGGACGTGAGTACTGGTCCCTTTAAGGCGCCGTTTATCGAGTTATTGCGTGTATCACAGAAGCAGAGTTTTTCATCACAATTGAAAATTACTGCTCTACCACTTAGTATACACTCAGCACTGATTATTATTGTGGTTATGGACACTACCATCCAGTGTCAATTACATCAACAAAAATGTTTTCGTCAAAGTTTTCATCAGAGGCATTTTTACAGTGATGAAAATGAAAAGTACAGCACATTTTCTTCCACTGATGAAAACTATGATGAAAATGTGAGGCAGGGATGTTTACCTTCGTGAACTAACTTCCAGTTTCCACTAAGCTCCGCCTGCTTCCACTCCCAGCAAGCAAGTGAGTTGAATCGACTGTGTGCACCGTCCGTGACGACTGCCAGAGACCAGAGCAGAACTGTGCATTAAAAGCAGGCCTTCCGAGTCCCGATGAGACTGTCCCACTCCCGAGTCCCGACGAGACTGTCCCACTCCCGAGTCCCGACGAGACTGTCCCACTCCCGAGTCCCAACTCACAAAATGACCGCCCACATCCAGAGCAGAGAGCACACTGTGAATGTGTAGTACAGCAGGCCTGAAGCCTCCCCTCAGACCACCATCCAGCAATGTGCCGCATCACAGGCCTCCTCTGACCAGTGACCACCGGCATCCAGGGCACTGTGCATTACAGGCCACCCCTGAGACGTGAGACCACCATCCAGCACTCTGCAGCATTACAGGCCTCTTCAGACCGTCCAGAGTGGCTAAATCTGTATCTGTGAGTTTGTTCAAACCTTAATACCATTTTTTTTACTCCAGGAGTATATATTGAGTTTGGAAATTCTAGAGAAATGCTTAAATAATGAATTACAATTTAACTAAACACATTCGATTTTAGTTGACCAAAATTATTTTATTCGACTAAAATGAACTGGAGATTATGGTCGACTAAAATATGATGACTAAAATCGGACTAAAACTAAAATGGCATTTTAGTCGAAGACTATGACTAAAACTAAAACACTTGCAGAAGACTAAAATGGGACTAAAACTATAATGCCATTTTAGTCCTAAGACTAAAGCCTTGTACACCCGATCGGATTGTTGGCCAACAAAACCATGAACTTTTGTCCGAAGGGTGTTGGCCCAAACTTCGTCTTGCATACAAACGACAAGGAATTTTTGGCCAACAAATACGAACGTAGTGACGAACTACGTTGTTTTTCAGCTCTTTAGCGCCACCCTTTGGGCTCCTTCTGCTAATTTCGTGTTAGTAGAAGTTTGGTGAGTGTTGATTTGCACTTTTCATTTCACGCTTTTCATTTTGCGCTTTTCAGTTAGTTTCTGAATGGCCATTCGTCAACCAGCCATGTCCGGAATCAGAGGAGATAACGTGTTATTTATTATTGGCCTTGGAGTTATTACTTTGACATCATTTTTTTGGTTGAATAATGATTTGATTTGGTATATATTTTTCTATATTTTTGGATGCATAGAATGCGCTTTTTGGTTACGTTCTATTGACAGATAGCATGTCTAATTTTATTTGTTATCTTTTTTTAATGCACAATAAAAAAATTGTGGAGTATACTTGGCTATGTGTTTTACTTCAAATGACAGTTTGTAAAATTGACAAGGGACACCAACATAGATGTATCTTTGATCTTAAAAACTACGGGATTATGGTGTTGTGGTAACTTGCCCAAATAAAAAAAAAAAAGCATAATAATATTATTCTTGATATCACTAGAAAAAAAAAGCCTTTGAAAATGTATTTGCAATAACTCCATTAGTATGACCAGCAAAACAGCTTCATTATTATCTAATTAAAGAAGAAGAGAATTGTGCGCTGCATTTCAAGATTTCCTAATTTGCCACGTCACGAATGTTAACTTTCCATTGCGAACGCTAGTTTACAAGACCAACTGCTTCTGGCTCGTCCTTGCTTCCAGGCATTTGTACTTTGGACTTTTGTCCGACGGACTTGTATGCTCGGAAAATCCGATAACAGACATTTATCCGCGGAAAATTTTAAAACCTGCTATCCAACATTTGTCAGCAGGAACATCCGACAACAATTGTCCGATGGAGCGTACACACAGTCGGATTTTCTTCCAACAGCTTGTCATCACACATTTCCTGTCGGAAAATCCGATCGTGTGTACGCGGCTTAAGGCTAAATCGAAATTTGCTGCCAAAATGAACACGGCTACCTTAATATTTTATTTTTAATATTTTTATCACTTTATTATTTTATTCATGTGAATGGTGGACAATTTATATGGTTATTTCATGCTAGTTTTTTTATAGGCTGCGCAACTCCAACAAAACAAATACATTTTTACACTGTGGGAACACATTAGGTGTTGCAGCAACCCTTTATTGTTGTTATTAACACTTATCATTTGTTTTATATCACATTTTTAGAGGATAAATTCATGCAGCAGTGCTTTTCTGTTTACTTTTGTTTCCCACCCAAAGAGGGAAGGTGCCATTGATCAGGATCATAGTGGACTGGTGTGACCATAGGAATCCTATACCTGTCAGCAGCAAGTTCTGATCATTGAAGTCAATTTTCACTCCAAAGTGGGCTTCACCCTCCCAATTCAAACCCTGTAGTCTGCTTGAGCTGTATTCTCCAAGATGTAAAAAGTGCAATAGAGAGAGAGGTAATTGCCCACTGTAACCTGGAAACTCGGGTGCACAGTTCTCACCACTCCTGGGTGACTATCATTGTGTCAAAGCTGATATACCAGTGAATATGGGTGTCTCCCAATTTCACCTTGGCACCTTCTTTGAAGCCTTTATGTTGCATCACGTAACCAAGGCCATGTAGTTAGTGATGGCATGGTAGTGTCTTGTAATTACAGTTGATGAGGTATTTGTCAAATAAGAAGGCTAGAGGTGGAGAGATGACATAGGACTCTCTGTTCTATGTGGCAGAGGTGTGCAAGCTGCAAGGTTGGCTGAAAGAATGTGCCAGCAACAGGATCGCTAATAATACAGGGGGGATTCCTACCCCCTTTGTATGTGTTGCCCCTCGACTGTTTCAGCAGTGAGGTTATGCTTCCTTGCTGATGAAAAAGCTTAGAAGCCTGAATTGTTGGTGAGACGGATGTAGGGTAGCGAGACCTTTAGGCAGGTGAACGTTTTCCTCTGAAACTATCCTGCCACTGACAAGTTTGTCACCAGTGACATAGTCCCAACAGTTCTGACCTTCTGTAAACTGAAATATTTTTAGTTATTATGCTACTTCACTTAGCACACAATCAGAAATGGTAACTTATGTTGCTTCTATCTCAACCCAGCTTGTCATTTACAGCAAATGGGTTTATTATTCCTCTGAGATGGCATGCCTGCATCAAGCCAATGATAAGCAATTAAAAAATATGCAAGTAGTATGATATACAGTAGTGAAAACTTTGTTCTAAGTAGACATTCTGTCTCTTTTTATAGCTTGCGGATGGAATAGACACAAAAACGTTGAATTTAAAGTGGCTGAGATCCCAAATGGGAATTGTGTCTCAGGAGCCCATGCTGTTTGACTGCAGCATTGCTGAAAATATTCAGTATGGTGCTCTGGACAGAGAAGTGACGTATGAAGAAATTGTAGAAGCTGCAAAGGCTGCAAATATCCACACTTTCATTGAAAATCTTCCAGATGTAAGTAAACAAAAATGCTTTTATTATGTTTCTGCAGAAGTGATTTGAAGAAAGAATAAATATGTGTTAAGCTATCGTGTTTTTTTTTTTTTAGTTAGAAATAGGTTTTCAGACCTGCACACATGTGGCTATAGATTTAAGCTATTGCTATGCATCCCCGAGAGAAATGTTTAGCTTCATAGTACATTTATAGCAAGGGTGGATTGGAAATTCTGGACTGGTGTATCGGATTGCAGCTTTGGGTTAATATGAGCTACTGCGTTCATTTATTCTCTTTAGCCTTGCCTGTATACCTGTGAAACTTTTCATTTATCTGGATCATGGTATAGCTATATAGTTATAGTTGGTCCAATTCAGCAGGACTTGTTTAGAAGAGTTGAAGTTGAATCATTTTTTTTAGAAGCTACCACAAAGGAGTGGTGATAAATCTTATTATTATTTTTTTTTTAATCCACATAAGCTAGTAAAAGTTAGTCACATTAAGAAAATAAAATTGTGATCTGGTACCTATAGTGCCATGCCTCCATCCCAATACATTTCAAAACAAAATATTTGCCACATTTGCCCTAACTATTACTGGGTAACCCTTGCCTGTACACACATAGCGATATATTGACCTATTTGGAACTTGATAGGCAGATGTTCTCAGCAGAACTTCAGATTGTGCCCAACTTTCTTGACCACTGCAGAGATAATAAAAAGAATAGATGGCTATAAATAGATTGGTGTGTTTTTATTTTAATCATATCTACATTTGAAAAGTATATACATGTTTACATGTCATCATTATTTTAGAAATACAACACACGCGTGGGTGATAAAGGTGCTCAACTCTCAGGAGGACAGAAGCAGAGAATTGCCATTGCCCGAGCCTTAATACGGAAACCCAAAGTTCTGCTGCTGGATGAGGCAACGTCTGCTCTTGACACAGAAAGTGAAAAGGTTAGTTTGTTTTTAAACGTGGGCTGTGAATGATTTTGGTCTCCAGAGCTCACTATTCTTACAGTTTCTTTTTAAATCAATGCTTATTTATTTATGCTTCCTACAGCCCCCTAAAACTGGTGCCGCATTTGAAATTCCTCTCAGTAAGACCCATTAAAAAATGTAGAAAAATGCAAGAAAGTGTGAAATAAATAAACCAAAATGTTTAACTAGTAGAAACCATTGTAATTAATATATTAGCAAGGCAGGGGCAATTCTGATTACTGACTGGTTAGGCACTAAGGCTCTTATAGTAAATATAGTGTCCTTGGTTTAGTAACACTTTATCTGGTCTCCCACAGTACGCATAACATGGAAATGTAATAGTTTTAGTAAATAAAAAACTGCTAAATAGCTTTTCTCGTCAGCAGTTAGAGCAGCCTTGTGACTTCTATCAGTGTCTGGTTAAAGCTTGTAGGAGGAGTTTTCATTCTCCCCTGATTGTCCTATGAGGCTGCAGGACCCCTGACTCCGTCTGGACAGTGCTGATTGGCCCTGTGCTGATCACATGCACTCTCCCGAAAAAAAAACTCTCTAGCAATACACACCGAACTGAGCATGTGCAGCTTGCCCACAAGGCTCTGTTCTATCATGAGATGGTTTGGGGAGAGTGGAAAAAGAGGAGGGTCAAAGAATACAGGACCAAACGGCCTTTTTACACAGTGCAGAGAATTAACCCCTTAGGTTCCACAGTGAGTATAACAAGCATGCTTTACTGCATATATAGACTATTTTTACTGTTGTGGGTTTAGTAACACTTTAAGCAGCCATTCTCAACCAAGGTGGTGGTAAATTTACTTACATAGCACATTCAACTCTGTTGTATTTTCCAGCATATCCTTTACATAACCAAAGAAATGTAGTATTATATTTTATGTGAATGACAACCGTATTCGATTTCCCAAACCCATGTGTTGTGCTTTATGGCCAAATATATTTCATTATTCAGAATTTAACATCATATCTCCTTTTTAATTTTTGTAAGCCACTCATGAACAGATATGTCGTTAAGGCAGACGGAATATAGGAAATTACTAAAAATGACACTTTTGCACAGTTACATTTTAATGAAAATATTTTATGGTTTGAAGGGTGAACTTTCAATTGTTCCAACAAATGAAGCAGTATAATGTGTTAAATACGTTTCTTGACTTTTTAATATTACAGATTGTCCAGAAGGCTCTGGATGATGCCAGACAAGGAAGGACATGTGTGGTGATTGCACATCGACTCACAACAGTACAGAACGCTGACATCATTGCAGTCATTCAGAACGGGAGAGTCATTGAGCAAGGGACGCACCCCCAGCTGCTGGCTAAACAAGGAGCATATTATGCTCTTGTAAATTCCCAAGTAACTAACTGATAAAAAGATTGATGTTTTCATGGCTAAATTTATACTTGCTAGTAAACTATGCACTAAAATTTAGTCTCAGAGCAAAAGGCCTCAAGCATGGCATTGCTGTCTACAAACTGTGAAAAACCAGAGCATAGATCTTGCTGGTAAAGAGACCAGGCAGGCCCCCCAGCTGATAGTAGTATGGGTAACTGCATTGGTTTAATACCCAAAATACTTCCGGTCTAGGGACTGTGATTCAAAGTGCACTTTATAATGAAGCAAATTGATGGATGTATGTATTAGCACAACCTTCTAAATATATCAGTCACCTTCAATATCTCTATCATACTTTTCTAACACACTTTTTTTTACCTGGAAATACAGTAAGACAGTAGATTTCTGCCAGATTGTTGTTTTTGTTATAAAGCTGTAACCATGCTGTTATTATCTGTCTTGTAGACAACAGGCAATTCTAGGTTTATTTAAAAACTGAAAATGTGTACCGTAAACCTTGCAAACAGACCAGCCATCGTATTCACTGTGGCTACTGTAATGTTGAACTTCAGGCAGATATACCAATTAAGCAAGTGGATAATTAGATATACATAAAACATCATAAAATGTATTTTACATAAAAGTAGCATAAATTTCCAAATCTGTCTATATCTTATATCAGCTTCCTGTAATCTGTGCAGCAGCACTTAGTCATAGGGAGGGAGGGGCAGAAGTTTGAGCCAATCAGGAATTAGGACCTGACTGCTTTGTGCAACATTTTCACAGGAGGGGAGAGCAGAAGGACCATCAACTTTGTGTTTTCCATCATTGACTAATAGGCCAAGTAGGATCCTTGACCAGGCTGTGTAGCTAGTCTGTAGAGAGCCCCAGGAGTGTGGTTGGGTGCCTGTATTACACTACTGATTGAAAAAAAGCTATAAATGTTTTGACAGTTCACACATATATTCATTTCAACTGTGTATTTAGAGGTGTGCAATAAAGTAGAGTCTGACTGGTATGGATACAGCAATTCGCACATAACAAACGTTAAAAATAGTTTTACGTTTTTATTGTTACATGTGTGGCTTTTTAGATGTCAACTGTGAATATTAAGACATGAATGTAGAACGCTTTCATGCTTTGTGTATATTTTTTGACGTTGTTCTTGTAATGTTTGAAAACTTTTAACTTTACCCAGCGCTGAACTCTCACTTTTTGGTTGGCACCACTGCACTGGTTAGTGTCCTCATGCCTTCCTATAACAAAGGTACCATTTTTTCACAGGGGGCCCCCACATTTTTTGTTCTAAATTAAAGTCCACCAGAAAGGAATTATGCAATCATTTGTTAGGAATCCATGTAAGAAAATTCCCCGAATTCCCCGAACATCTTCGATAAATCATCTTGTGACCAAGCCAGTAAAATTTCCGCACACGTTTTAAGCTCCGCCCACCCCATAGGTCTATTTTTTTTCTGTTATGTTGTGGTGTTTTTATTTAAAAATAAAAAGATAATCTGAGAAGTGAGACATTTGTTTCATAATTGAGGCACTAAAACAAAGAACTACTAGGGAGGTCTTACCACTGCAGTCCACGAGAGATATGAGCAGCCTGTAAATCCTTCAACCCAGCAGCCTTGGCGCAAAACCAAAATTTCCATTTTGGGTGAACTTAGCCTTTGACCTACATCTTGTGCTGTCTAACGTACTGTAAATGTTATGCGTTTATGATCTGTATCAGTACAATGTACAAGCTAAATCAAGCACTATTTTTATTATAGGTCTTTGTGATATTTGTATATATATTATTGCATAGTTATTAAATGGTTTTGTATATACCTTTGAAATATTGTATAATAGAAAAAAAATAAACTTTATTAGCTTGTATTTTTAATGCTGGAGTCCGTGTCTTTCTTCAAGAAAAATGCAAATAGGCATGCCGCTGGTATGGCAACAGTGTTATATATTGCATAATAATTTACAGAGCATAAAAGACCAAACTCAGTACAATAACTGCTCTTACATCTTAGAAGTGCATTCAACGTGTTTTGCATTCTGCAGCCACTACATTTTCTACATGGCCAGTGTTTATCAAAGGAAATTTTCACCTATTTTCCTACAGAAATATGTTCATTCTGATTGTAACCTCTTCATTTTACTAAGCCGTATACAGAAAAACATGTATAAAGCTGTAACAAGCAGTCTGTTTAGCATACATTTACTCATATAAGGCTTTATTTATTAATGTGTCTGTGAACGTTTGCTCCAGGCACCAGCATTTTCTTCACTTTTATTCTCCTACTGTGGTATAGGAAAATGAATGGAGAATCCCCTTTTGTTACTATAGGCAGAAAGGTAAAATAAGGCCACTGAGGATCTTTCCAACAATTGTAGACCGTACTTTAGTGTGTCTGGGACTGGTACACTTTTATGACCACCGATATAAAATAGTTGCTGATTACAACAAACCCGTCAGGATAGAAATACAAGAGCAGCCATTGTTAAAGTGTTAGTAAAGGCAACCTTTTTATTTAGTTTTGAATACCAGGGTTAGACCCTCTCTTGGGTTTTTATTGCTGTCGCTGTCCCCACTATTTGTCCTGGTGACAATTGTCACAAGGCCGAAAGATTAGAATATGAAGTGAAATCCAAAACTGGGCTGTCACCAGAGCAGGAGCTGAGGGGCTTATTAATCCAACAGTTACAAATGTTCTGCTGACAACTGTCTAAGAGATGAATTCCCTTTTACTTTGGTGCAAGTTTTTTATTTTTTGCATATCTTCAAGACCAAAAGAAAGGGAATTCTCCCATCTCCCCAGCAGAACACAGCCATCAAAAAATAACCAAACGTTTTAAACTTTCCTTACTCTATCCAAAACGTACAAGAGTTGGCTTTATATACACGTTAACTTATTTTTAAAGGTGTGCTGTAGAGATGACATGCTTATCCTTCCTTTTCTGCTTGATAAATCACTGAGCTGGAACAAGAATATGCATTATGAGGAACTCTAAAGGGTTGATTTACAAAAGGCAAATGCACTTTGCACTACAAGTGCACTTGGAGGTGCAGTCACTGTAGATCTGAGGGGTAGATCTGAAATGAGGGGAAGCTCTGCTGATTTTATCATCCAATCATGTGCATGCAAAAATACTGCTTTTTATTTTCCTTCCATGTTCCCCTCGGATCTACAGCGACTGTACTTCCAAGTGCACTTGTAGTGCAAAGTGGATTTTCCTTTAGTAAATAAACCCCTAATGGGGCATACACACGGTCGGACTTTTTGGCTACAAAAGTCCGACAGCCTGTCCGACAGCCTTTTGACAGACTTTCGGCGGACTTTAAACGGACTTTCTAACGACCGGACTTGCCTACACACGATCACACCAAAGTCCGACGGATTTGTACGTGATGACATACACCGGACTAAAATAAGGAAGTTGATAGCCAGTAGCCAATAGCTGCCCTAGCGTGGGTTTTTGTCCGTCGGACTAGTATACAGACGAGCGGATTTCTGGGTCCGGTGGAGTTACGACGTAAAGATTTGAAGCAAGTTCCAAATCTAATGTCCGTCAGATTTGCGACTGGAAAAGTCAGCTGAAAGTCTGGGGAAGCCCACACACGATCGGATTGTCTGCCGGATTTGGTCCGTCGGCATCCGTCTGACTTTTGTAGCCGAAAAGTCCGACCGTGTGTACGCCCCATAAGTGTTGCGGTCTCCCCTTCTAAAGATGTAGAGCGAGGTAAGAGGATCATATCTACTTCTGATTAATATCAGTCCTCTGTTACCTGTGCATATGTAGCACATTTGTTTATTATTGTACACAATCTAGAGGTTCATTTATCTGATTATGCTTGATAATGGGACTAAATAGCAGGAAAGGTGATATTTACAATGACTTGCAAAGAATATCTTATTTAAAGGTGAATTAAGGAATATATTCAGCCAAGTGCTGTTACTATAGCATGCTAGAATGTCCAGGCAGCTGCAAAAGATTCTTCTGGAGTAAGTGCACTATATTACCTTGTTAGATAAGTGGACAATTTACCTAACTATTACTTAAAATATTCACTTTTCTACTTTAAAGAACAAGCATTACAGGCACTTTCAGGCCAATTCTAGGGCATATAGTTATTTTAAAGATAAAATCCCAGAAAAAGTAGGTAGAACTTTACATTCATTTTTCTAATTTATAGAACAAGCATTGCAGTGACCAGATAAAAATCTGGTAAGAGAACCTAGAATCAAAACGCAGGTAATATTTTTCCAGGCTGACCCATGTTTGCCCCCAATAATACTGGGTGCACATCCAGCTCATCAAAAAGTCCATAAAGCAAAATAGTTGATGACCAAAATCCAGTAAAATATTCCTTTATTGATTTATATCTATACATTGGTACGACAGCAGGAGTGAGCCTTATAATGTGTTTCATGGCAATGAGTGCTTAATCAAAGCAACTCATTAGTGTGAAATGTGTTAGACTTCCCTCCTTTTGTTGTTCCAGTTTACACATATATATCCATAAAGGAATCTTTTTACTAGAGTGTGTACATCTGCTATTTTTCTTTAAAGAGAACATAAAACTTGGCATAATATTCACCAGAACCACCAAAATGAATCTCTTAACCTCAGTGCAAATGATTATGCCCTCTTAGGGTTGTCAATGACTGTCCCAACAACATCAATTACATATCAACTCCAACTGGATGAGTCACCTGGATCTCTGGTGACTCTGGATCTCTGGTGACTCTGATCCCCTTTTTTTGCTCCAGTTTACAGATATATATCCATAAAGGAATCTTTTTACTAGAGTGAGTACATCTGCTATTTTACTTTAAAGAGAACATAAAACTTGACATAATATTCACCAGAACCACCAAAATGAATCTCTTAACTTCAGTGCAAATGGTTATGCCCTCTTAGGGTTGTCAATGACTGTCCCAACAACATCAATTACATATCAACTCCAACTGGATGAGTCACCTGGATCTCTGGTGACTCTGATCTCCTTTTTTTGTTCCAGTTTACAGATATATATCCATAAAGGAATCTTTTTACTAGAGTGAGTACATCTGCTATTTTCCTTTAAAGAGAACATAAAACTTGACATAATGTTCACCAGAACCACCAAAATGAATCTCTTGACTTCTGTGCAAATGGTTATGCCCTCTTAGGGTTGTCAATGACTGTCCCAACAACATCAATTACATATCAACTCCAACTGGATGAGTCACGCAGAGTCCTGCAGAGATATGATCTTGACTTGATGCCTGTCCCAAAAATGGTAACTTGTACTAAGCCTCATTAACCCAAGCAGAAAACCAGAAGGCCTGAATTCATATAGATTAACTTTTGTCATTTTCTTACAACTTATGTTGTGGGTAATTTTGAGCACTATGCTGTAGTGCTACACTAATTTAATTCTGACAGTGTTTGCAGTTATTCTGCTATTTTTAATTCAATCTTATTTTTATTGAGAAAAAGAAAAAAAAATGTACAGTATACATTTATGTCATACAAAAACACAAAAAATAGAAATAGACATCATTGCGATACTGGTAACATATCATCTCATGTTTTAAACAATTTGTGAGCTCTTAATGATTTAGTTTGATATTTAAGCCTGTGCAGTTATACCGTCTAAGCTGATTAAAGTGCAGGTGAGCACCACTATCCACTCAACGAGCGGCGTCCACCTATTGTAAACACGCTAGGGCTATTGTTGCTGTGTTAAATGTGTTTTCTCTGTTGGGGAAGCTCAATGTGAGTCATATTATTGGCCTGATGAGGTTAGAGAGTATGATTTAGGTGATCGTGTAACGCTGTAACATTTAAGGGGAGAAAGGGAGAAGGAAGAGTAAGAGTAGAGGGGACAAGGGAGTAAAGAATACAGAGATTAAGAGAAAGAGATTCCACTCTGGTCACACAGTTGCATTGGTGGAATCCTCTGTAGCCCATGAAATAAATTCCGCAGAATAGCGGAAGATAGTCCACGAGGTCCAGGTCTTGGAAAATTGTTCCTCCTTACCCATTTCCTGCGACAACATCCGTTCCAGTCTATTAATTTGGTCCACTTCAATTGCCCAATCCCCCAGGGAAGGCATGCTTGTCGACTTCCAATGTCTAGGCAGAACCATTCTAGCTGCCGCCAGAAAGTGACGCAGAACGTCTTTTTTGACCGATTTAAGCGGGCCAGGGAGCATAGATAGCAAGGCTACCTCAGGAGAGGATGCAACCGAGGTCGCCATGAGTCTGCAGTACAAGTCGAGGATCTTTTGCCAGAACCTCCGCACAGGGGGGCGTTAAAATCCCCGCCTATGATTATTTTACCCTCTGCAAATTCCGACAAGATCCTCATGTACCGCAGAGCAGACGATATTTGATTAGTATTTGGTAGGTAGAGGTTGGCAATAGTGAATTTCGTGCCCCATAAGGAGAATTTTACGAACACATACCTTCCCTGGGGGTCCGAGACCTGGTCTATCAGGTCAATCGGGAGCGTTTTGTAGAATGCAGTAGAAACGCCTTTGGTTTTCTGAGACGGGTTTGTACTGTGAAGCCATCTGTTAAAGTACCTGTTGGAGCAGGAAGGGGTGGAGTTTGTGTGGAAATGAGTTTCCTGTAACAGTAACACATTGACCTGTTGTTTATGCATTTGGTAGAGGATTTGCCCTCTCTTAGATGCTATATTGAGGCCATTTACATTGTAGGAGCAAAGTTTCAGGCGAGGATGAGATAGTACCGTGTGGGCCATAGTGGAATGAGAAAAAGAGAGTCAGTCTAGAGACAACAGAGGGAGGAAGAGGGATGGGAGGGGGGGGAATTATAAGGTGGCAAAAATATACCAGGACACAGCTAGGTAGGGGGACACCTAAATAAGGAGCCTAATAAATCTAAGGGGTCCACGAAAACGGGACACGACGTGAAAAATCACGTACAAAGGCACTATCCGTGCCCGACCTATTGAGGGTGGGAGGTCGAAGTGGAGAGTCTGAGCCATGAGCCCAGTAGCATGACAGGCATATGTAGCTTATTTGAGGCACATCAGTGTAACAAAACAGTTAAACAGTAGAACACACATCAGATCGTCTGTGAAGGAGGGTGGGGGTCTGCGTGGGCAAATGACTTCGTACAAGCCCACCCGCCCTCTCTCACAGAGGAGATATCAATCCTTAAAATAGCATCATGGGAAGGGGGAAGTAAACATTTTCAACATATGCTATCCATAAACCCCAACAGGGGCCTTGGAAACAAATCTGTGTAATAATTCTGAAGTCAGTAACAATGTGTAGTAACATTTTAAGGTGAGACTAAACGGTGTATGAGAAACCGTATACGGAGAGCTAGAGGTGTCCATGTGGACAATGGCAGGAGACCGTGGACCCATCCAGTCCATCTATCGGCCCCTCTACCTGTATCCAGGTGGAACAACTCCACTAAATACCTAAATGTAAGGCCAGTGTGGTAAAATATGTTAGAAGCTCAATAATAGCGTAACCAAATCAAGCATCAGAAATTTGCAGTCCTTTAGCCTTTCCCGAACCCCAGCCAGGTGTAATACACTAGCGAAGGGCAGGGAGAAGGCCTGTCAATGTATTGCTCCCTCTATCCTGAGACATTGGGGTACGGAGCATGTCATCTTGTCTCCTATCGTAACATATCTTGCTGAAATCAGGTGGAACAAAGGAGGAAAAAAACAAAACAAAATTTCTGTAAAGGGGTAGTGGGGATTCCAAACCTCATCCTGATCATGAGACAAGAGATGAGCAGCGCTCTGAGAGGGTGCTAGTCATGTGGGGAATGCTGAAATGGCTTCATGTAACATCTTAGAGGTACCTTAAGCTTCTGGGGATGTAGGCCGACGTATTCTGGGGCCTATAGAATGTGATCTGGACCTCGGTTGCCTGCGTCGTTGTGGGAGAGGGTCCCGTATTTGTACCCTGATGCGGTCATCCGGCGGGTCCAGCCAGTTCGGTATCTCGATTGGGTCTTGTTCCAGAAAGCTGAAAAAGGCTGGGAGTTGATCCGGATCGGATAGGGTAAATTTGTGCTCAGCTCTGGTCACCTTGATACTGAAGGGGTGTCCCCACGTATAAGTTGCTCCGGCTTGACGTATCAGATCTAGTAGTGGGCGGACCATTCGGCGCATGTGGAGAGTGTTGCGAGAGAGGTCTGGGTATAAGTGGATAGCAGAACCATCAAAGTCCACGGGACCCAAACGCCATGCTTTGCGCATAAGTTCTTCTTTAAGGGTGTAATAATGAACCCTGCAGAGGACATCGCGTGGGCGGTCACTTTGTTCTCTCCTCGGCCCCCCCACTCTGTGCACCCGGTCTATTTCAATAGGTGAAGAAACCTCTCTGCCCAGGACTATGTTGGGGATGGCAATGACGGAAGGTTTTAAATCTGTACCCGCTGTGGCCTCCGGTATGCCTTGTAACCGTATATTATTCCTGCGGCTCCTATTTTCTCCATCTTCTATGCGCAGTTGATGTTGTCGTATACGGTGCAAGTGCTCCCTGGAGGCCTGCTCAAGGGACGTGATGCGGGCTGCATGATCAGTTTGAGTGTCAGTTAGGGCAGACACTGCGGTCTTATTAGTCAAGACCTGCTGTTGGAGGGCCTTGGAGGTCTTTATGGAGTGAGGTCTCCATTTTGATCGCCCAGGACTCAAACTCCGCTCTGAAGGCCGCCAGAAGGGTCGAGGTCTCGGATCTATTCGATCCTCCTGAAGCTTGAGGGGCCCCATCTCTAGGACCCATGTCCGAAAGAGGGGCAGCAGGGGTCCCAGACCTGGATGCCACATCTGATAGGTCCGAGTGCAGGACGGGAGGGTTATCCGAATCCTCGCTGCTGTCTGTCGCCGGTTGAGTGGGAGGGGGAGGCTTGCCCTTCCCCGGGTTTCCAGCGGATGCCATCTTGTCCTTGGGAGTGCGGGAATCAGATTGAGATGTGCGGAGCAGATATCGTTGGATTGTGCCTTGTTGCAAGTCCGTGGACTCAGTAGATCGAGCACTGTGTGTGGACATGCTTTTCAAAGATGTGCGACGACTGGAGAATAGCCTGTCAGCTACGGGCAGTTGCGGAGCTCAGCAGCTCATTGCTTAGCCATATATGGTCTGTTCTGCTTTTCTGCAAAGTTGTATGGATGGGGACCACTGGTGGGCGCCGACCCCGCTGGGCTTCTCTTGTGGCTGTGCAGGGAGCGATCCAGGCTCAAAGAGGTAACAATACCAGGAGCGTATGTAGATACCGCAGCTTGGGTGGTGCAAGATGGCCACCACTCGTGTTCAGGGCCGTGGTGACAGTTCGTGTACTTATGGGGGTAGATGCTTGCTACTTTCCCCGTCTAGGGCCACAGTCTGTCAGCTCAGGGTGCCCCCAGGAGGTGGGTGAGGCTAAGATTAGGCCCAGAGGAGACAGGGGTTGCCGGGGTGTAGCAAGATGGCCGCCACATTCAGTCTCTGGAGCTAGGGCAGTACCGTGAGTACATGCTGGGGTGGATGATCACTAAATATCCCCTTCGGGGGTCTCAATTGGCCAGGCCAAGGTATTTCTGGGGATGGCGGGGGTTCAGATTGGGCCCAAGAGAGATGGATAGGCCGCTGGGTGTAGCAAAATGGCCGCCGTCACTTACCAGGTCCCTCTGGCAGGTCTCTTAGAGCGGTACGGAGGGGATAACAGGCCCCCAGTAGCAGGCTGAGTGTCCTCAATAAATGTGCAGGAGGCAGGGTATGCGTAGCGGCCGGAGACAGGACTGGCACGGCCTCTGGGTGAAGCAAGATGGCCGCCGTTCCCCGTGAGTAGGCCGGAGCCGCGGCCTTTCCTAATAGTCGGCCCGGAGCTCCGCGATCGTCGCGGATGCCGCGATCCCGGTCCCAAAAAGCTCCCTCCTTGTCTATGTGCCTGTCTGAGGCTCAAGCAGGATCAGCGCTGGTCCCTGGGTGAGTATATCTCCAGGTGTGTTCTTTGCCTGGAGGAGCTCACCCCAGGCACGTCTGCTCAGCTCTCCGTTCGGCCACGCCCCCCTATTCTGCTATTTTTAATGTTTTTAATATGCTTGACGTACAAAGATATTGTTTGCCATTCTAGGCATCAATTAAAACACAATATCATAAGTAGGGATCAGACGAACACCCCCCGGTTCGGTTCGCACCAGAACTTGCGAACAGACAAAAAATTTGTGCGAACACCGTTAAAGTCAAACGTGAAATATCAAAAGTGATAATTTTAATGGCTTATATGCAAGTTATTACCATAAAAAGTGTTTGGGGACCCGGATACTGCCCTAGGAGAGAGATGCAAACAAAAAGTTTTTAAACGGCCGTTTTTTCAGGAGCAGTGATTTTAGGAAACAATAAAACAATAAAAATGAAATATTCCTTTAAATATCGTGCCGGGGGGGGGGGGTGTCCCTTAGTCTGCCTGTAAAGTAGCGCATTTTTCCCATGTTTAGAAAAGTACCGTAGCAAAATGACATTTCTAAAGGAAGAAATGTAATTAAAAATTGCTCACAGCTGTAATGTATTGCCAGATCATAGCATTATACATAAAAAATCATTTAAAAAAAACAGCGTGGGTCCCCCCCCCAGTCCATACCAGGCCCTTCGGGTCTGGTATGGATATTAAGGTGAACTCCACGCCAAAATTTGTTTTAAAAATGGTGTGGGAGCCCGTCAAAATCCAGACCCAAAGGGCTTGGTATGGACGGGGGGAACCCATGCCGTTTTTTAAATTTTTCTTAATTCTGTCATAGGGCTCCCCTTAACCACTTCAATATACTATATTATATATTGTACACTGCACTATATACCCTGTACTGTTATATATATACTACACTGAGTGCACTATATACTCTGAACTGCAGTATGTATACTATACGGACTGCACTATTTGAAAAATTGGGCCTTAGGTTTTGGAAGTGGCAGAACATGGTAACCCCTCACAGTTACTCTTGTTGGGTGCAGGAACAGTCCCTGCTGTTAAATATTATTTCAGAGGCTGCTTGCCTCTTTTAGTGGCCTGTGAGCAGCTGCCTCTCCTTGGAGGCCTTCCGGACATGATTGGTATTTTTTTTTTTTTTTAACACCGCACTACACTGTATTATATACTGTGTACACCGCCTGAAGTGTATTTGAAACTGTCCACACTGTATTATTGTCAGGGCTGGCTCAGCTCTTCCTTCTCTGAGCTGGCTGCTCAGCTGTCGGCTAATTGCCAGCTCCTATCTCTCCACAGTTACTCAGCTGTTGATGATCCAGTCCAGAGGAGCTCTGCCTTCGCCTTGGTCAACATCAAAGAAATTATCTCCTGCCATCCTGTTCAAGACTTGCTTTGCTGACATCCCTTCTGGCTCCAGATTCTGCTTGCTGTTCCCAACATTGATCCCTGACTTCTGGCTTGGCTGACTATCCATTCCGGGTACTGAACCTTGGCTATGTTTTGACTACATTTGTTCTTTTTACTTTTATTATTAAACAAGTGTGATTTAACTGTACTTCTGTCTCGGCCTGATTTCATGGTTTTTGACAATTATATACTGTGTGCACCGCCTGCACTGTATTAGAAACTGTACACCGCCGAATGCACTGTATATATAGGCTACGTTGAATGCAGAGTGTATATATATATATATATGTGTATCAAATACACTGCCTGTACTGACAGCCTATATATACACAGTGTAAACTCTATATTCAAAGCTGAATGCAAAATATATACAGTATGTCACAAAAGTGAGTACACCCCTCACATTTTTTAAAATATTTTATTATATCTTTTCATGTGACAAAACTGAAGAAATGACACTTTGCTACAATGTAAAGTAGTGAGTGTACAGCTTGTATAACAGTGTAAATTTGCTTTCCCTTTAAAATAACCCAACACACAGCCATTAAAGGGTTTGTAAAGGTTCGCGTTTACAACCCCTTTAAACCCATTTCACCTTAATGCATAGGATGCATTAAGGTGAAAAAACATCCGACAATACCGGCCCCCCCAGCCCCCTGCTTTACTTACCTGAGCCCCTAAACCTGCTGTGCTTGCCCCCGATGTCCTCTTCGCCGTTGATTGGCTAGAGTGGATGGATTGAAAGCAGCGCAGCCATTGGCTCGCGCTGTTGTCAATCACATCCAATGACGCGTAACGCGGGGGGAGTGGGGCCGAGTGTTATAGTGAGCGGCTATAGCCGCTGGCTGTATTACGGGAGCGCTCCCGCAAGAACTCACCACCATGAGAGAGAGCTCGCATGAAGGTGATTAGTTCTTGTGGGGAGGAGCTGAGACAGCCGCCGAGGGACCCCAGAAGACCAGGTTCTGGACCACTCTGTGCAAAACGAGCTGCACAGTGCAGGTAAGGTAAGTATAACATGTTTGTTATTTAAAAAAAAAAATTTTCCTTTACAACCCCTTTAATGTCTAAACCGCTGGCAACAAAAGTGAGTACACACCACACCCCTAAGTGAAAATGTCTAAATTGGGCCCAAAGTGTCAATATTTTGTGTGACTACCATTATTTTCCAGCATTGCCTAAACCCTCATGGGCATGGAGTTCACCAGAGCTTCACAGGAGTCCTCTTCCACTCCTCCATGATAACATCAAGGAGCTGGTGCATGTTAGAGACCTTGTGCTCCTCCACCTTCCGTTTGAGGATGCCCCACAGATGCTCAATAGGGATTAGGTCTGGAGACATGCTGGGCCAGTTCACCACCTTTACCCTCAGCTTCTTTAGCAAGGCATTGGTCGTCTTGGAGGTGTGTTTGGGGTCTTTATGTTAGAATACTGCCCTGCGGCCCAGTCTCTGAAGGGAGGGGATCATGCTCTGCTTTATATACTAGTAGACTGTGTGTGTGTGTGTGTGTGTGTATATATATATATATATATATATATATATATATATATATATATTTACATACACACTGCCACTAACTAACCTGCCTGCCTAATCTAGCTAAACCTCTCTATCTCTGTTCACTATAACACACTATATGCTGTGTAAGCAGCCTTATATAGTGTGGGTCGTGGACTTGGTCCCCCTGAGCAATGATTTGCCAAAGGCTCCCTGCCTTTGGCCAATTACGGCTCTCGCTGAGGAGCGTGCTGGGATTGGCTAAAGCATGCAGGTCAGGTTGTATGCTTTGGCCAATCATCATACAGCAATGCACTGCGGTCTTGCAGTGCATTATGGGGCGCTCGAATTTGCTGCAAACGCCCCATAAAATTTGCTGTACGGCGAACGGGCGAAAACCCGATGTTCAAGTCGAACTAGAAGCTCATCCCTAATCACAAGCACAAATTACATAACCTCAATGTAATATATGCATTATCTGTTAATGTTAAGGGGTCTCAAAAATATCATTTCTGTAGAAGGAAGCCTTATCCCCACTGCCAATAACCTGTTTGGCTGGGAAATGGGTATTTAAATGTGTGTCTAATTGGCTATGGAAAATGCAATGTGAGGGTTGTTTAGCTGAAACACGTAAGTCTTTCTATACCGGATTTTTACCATGCAACAAATAAAGGATTGAAAATTTGACTGTGTTGCTGGCTTTTTTCTACTTTTACTGGCATTGGAGAGTGAGCATTTACTCTTGGCTGTGCACCAGTTTTTATAGCCCTGCAGGACTTGGCGGTCGAGCTCTTCTGTCTTCTTAACAGTGTTATCCCTAGATAAGTAACAAACATTTTTTTGCTTTTAAATGTCTCACTTCATCAATGTGACCTGTTCAGTTTGATACCGCTATCAGGAAATTTCCTGGACAACTGTATGTTCTTAAAGAATTGACTATAATATAACCCTACCACTGCTAATTAAAATTATCACCCTACCTCCTTGGTAATTCCTTACACTACTTGCACATTTTTATACAGCAACACAGAATAAAAATGTCAAATAATGAGTGTAAAGATTTTTATGCCAATTACACCTATGATCTGCCCAAAACTATTCATTCTGATCAAGTCATATTTGTGAGAAGCAGGTTCCAGATTGAGCCTGAGGAGATCTCAACCTGATAATCTGGGCTAATTCATCTCAATTGTCTTCTCTGCTCCTACTTTGGAAGAATTTTACAGTGTCCATTTTGGTTTCTTATAAGATAACCAATGTTAAAACTGGAAAACAGAATTGAATTTAGAACTTTTATGGCAAGATGTAAATATACGTTTGACTGACTTTATAACTCAGGTTCCCAAAATGCAATAATCAATCCAAAATATTTGTGATATTAGTATAAATTATTTATATATCAATTGTATCACATTGGTAAATTATTTGGTATCAATTTGACAATTCTTCCTAACAGACCTCCAAACCCTAACAATAACCAGATGGATTACATGCAGAGGCGTAACTAGAACCTTCACGGCCCCGGTGCAAGGAACCATGAAGGGTACCCTGAACTCTGGTCCGGGGGCCCTTCCTAATGATCCTGGTGTCCTTTTCTCTCCGGGGCCCTTGATTATGGTCCTGCAGCAGGACCCCTTTCTGGCATCTTTTACACATTTGAACCGATGGGACCACCCATTGTTTTGTATGGGGAGGCAGATGTAAACAGATGTGTCCATTTACACCTGCCTGCATCTGCTCTAATGAAAACAGATGGATGGAGATCCATTCCCCATCCATCTAGCAGATTGGATGACAGTCAGACCAGTCCATAGAGAACAGCAGTCTGTGTCCACTCTGCACAAGTGGAGCAGACATGGACCTGTCATCCGCCTGCTTGGTGGGGATCAGCGGAGAGATCCCCTACTGAGCAGGTGGATTTGCTTGGCAGAGTCCGCCCATGTGAAAGGGCCCTAAGGAGAGCTCTGTGGACTGTAATGTAAAGGAAAACTGATGTAAGAGGTGCTATGGGAATCCTGATGTAAGGGGGTCTGTGTTCATCAAAGCCCCCCACGTACATCAGAGTCCCCCTTTACATTATAGTCCACAGAGCTCTCCCTTACATAAGTGTGTTTAGAGGCTGGCGAGATAAGAGAGGAAGGGTGGGGGACACTTCCCTTACCATAGATGGAGGCTTGGGCCCTGGATTGGTCAGCAAACAAGACCTACTAGCCTGTGCTATACATACACTAAGGCTACTTTCACACTGAGGCACTTTACAGGCGCTACATCGCTATAAATAGCGCCTGTATAGAGCCTCTCCTGTCTCTCCAGTGTGAAAGCCCGAGGGCTTTCACAATATAGCGGTGCGCTTACAGGACGGTAAAAAAAGTCCTGCATCTTTGCAGTGTTGTATACACCACTCCTAAATCGCCCCTGCCCATTGAAAACAATGGGGCAGAGCCGCTAAAACCGCCGGCAAAGCACCGCTGCAGTGGAGATTTGCGGGCGGGTTTAATTCTTTTTCGGCTGCTAACGGGGATTAAAACCGCCCCACTAGCTGCCGAATAGCGCCGCTAAAACAACGGTAAACTGGCACTAAAAATAGCACCGCTTTACCGCCGATGCCCACCCCAGTCTGAAAGTAGCCATAGGCTGCAAAGTATGCTGGGGCTTGTAGTGCACCACACTAGGGAAACCCCAGTGGGCTGCTGTGTTGGTTGAGGGGCTCTGGAGGGGACAACACACTCAGTCCCATCCATGACTGACCCACTGTGTGCTGCTTTCTTTTCAGTCACTGAGAAGTTTCATTAGGAAGCAAGGTGATTGGCTGACCCGGAGAGCTGTGGATCCTCTGTGGAGGGTTGCAGCATCCATAGTACAAGCTGGCCTTTCCTTCACTATCTACCTGCAGGCTGCTGGAGTTTCTCTTTGCGAAGCATGGAGCTGCCGAGGATTAGAATGTGGGCAGGGGCACGGGGACGCACACGAGGGGGGTAGGAGGATAAGGTCCTGCTCTCTGTAAAGGCCCATACACATGACAGGACTTTGTACAAACTTTCCCGTGGATTTTTGTACAAAGGGCGTCGGCCGTAAACTAATTAAGCATACACACGGCAGCACTTTTTCAGCGACTTTCACCAAATCACGTGGTTTTTCAGCTCTTGATCGCCACCCTTTGGTCAACTTCTGTATTGTTGTCTGATCTTTTGCATTGGTTCTGAGCATGCGTGTTTGTACTTTGGACTAAAGTCCTATGGTCTTGTGTACACACGATAGGATTTTGCACCATAGGACTTTTGTTGCCGGAAAGTTTGTCTGTTTGCACAGCCAACATTTGTCTGATGAAAACGAAAAAGTTTGTCCGTTGGGTGTACACACGGTAGGATGTTGCCTTAAAACAGCTAATTTACATGTTTGTTGTCAAAAAGTCCTATCCTGTGTATGGGCCTTATCTCTTTCCTCTCCTACTCTATCCGACGTCCATGGGAGGAGGGGGGGGCCTGTCAGTGGGGGGTCTGAGCAGTGTGACAGAGAGTGTAATAGACACTCTCTGTTTATAACTGCAGCCAGCAAACCCAGAGCCACATCCCGGGCTTTTGGGCCCCCCCACATGGGCAGAACTCCAGGGCCCAATCACAAGTGCGACTGCTGCGACCCTGGTAATTCCGCCACTGATTACATGTGAACCAAAATACAATTTTTCTATTACTAAACAATAGGTAGAGAGTGCACCTCTACATATGACTGCTAAATAACTGTTGTGCAAGATCTTGGGGTGGGAGGCAAAGCATACTGGGCCACAAAAAGAGATGTGAGGGTGAGCAAGCCATCTACCTGCAGCTTGCAAAAAAATTGTTTCTCCATTAGGACCTATGGAGAAAAGACATGCATGCACAGTACACCAAAGTTGGCTATCTCACTGAAGAGGAATCGGGAACTTCTGGTGCTGTGCATGGTACAGGGGGTCAACAGCTAATCTGATGTCTGTATGGGGGTGTTATATACAGGATGGGGTGGTGAGAGGTTCCAATGTGCTTAAAAATGATTATAATGATTGCCACAGTCTGACTCAGTTCTATTGCTTACATTGTATCCCCAGGTGCTGTCCTTCTCTGGAATTTGCCTGCTCTAATCCTGATTTTGCAACTTACCTTCTTCTGTTCTCTTTGATTCATCAAAACTCCTTTTGCTGCCTCACTTTATCCTCATTAGCTTTCTGCTGCAAAGTTCTGCCACCTGGCTATTTATTTTCTTTTACCCTTTTTGGTCTCCTCCACCCTTCTTTCCCCCTTTCATATCGTTAAGCTCCCAATTGTGCTCAATGTTTTTCCTGTAGTATCCTTTAAACGGTTTTGACTTCTGTGTTCATGTTTGCACCTTATTTGCCCTGGGACATACCCTCGTCCTTAGGTTTCTTGATATTCTGTCTCTAATGCATTTCACTCTCTTCCTAAAGGCTGGAACAGCCTCTACAGTTCTGTCATCCTCAAATATCTTACTTGAATAAGCCTCTCCATTCCCTCTCACTCTGGGGTATCTCATTTAAACAAACTCTGTACTCTCTCTCCAGTCTCTATCACCTAGAGCAGGGATATGCAATTAGCGGACCTCCAGCTGTTGCAAAACTACAAGTCCCATCATGCCTTTGCCTCTGGGTGTCATGCTTGTGGCTTTCAGAGCCTTGCTATGCCTCAAGGGACTTGTAGATCTGCAACAGCTGGAGGTCTGCTAATTGCATATCCCTGACCTAGAGAGTTTTCATTACTAATGCATTTCTCTTTACAATAACAACTTAGGCCACTTAGAGGATCTTGCCCTAGCACTCCCCATGCTTCATCCTCTCTATCATATACTGGCTGTATTGCCTGCCCCACAAGTCAGCACCGTGTCGCTAGAATTTGCCTGAACATCCCTCTCACACAAGGCATATACCTGTATAAGGCACTATGTCAGCCCTTTCCTTCTTCTGTCCACTTCCAGCAGCAAAATTACCCATGTCTGGTGCTAGAAAACGGAAAATTGTGTACTTACCTTTCCGTAATTTTCCTCTCCTGTCGCATCTTCATGGCAGCATACACTTTGGGTTGTGACTCCGCCCCAACAACCTGATAGGACCACATAGCTATAAGTTGCAGAGAGGGCTCCCACCCCAGTATTCTCTGTAAATATACATCACCTCAGAAGGGTGGGTGATTGTATGCTGCCATGAAGATGCGACAGGAAAGGAAAATTGTGAGTATACAATTTTCCGTTTTCCTGCCGCATCATGGCAGCATACACTTTGGGGAATAACTTGCAAAACTGGGTGGGAATGCAAACTAAGTTTATTAACAAAGAATAGAAGAGTTGGCCTGGATAATGGTTCTTCCAAAATCCATTGTGGATAAGCGAGTGGAATCCACCTTATAATGAGACATACAGGTGTTCCTGGAAGACCAGGTGGCCGCTCTGCAAATGGTTTCCGCCGAGACTCTACAGTAGGCCGCCCAGGAGGTTGCCACTGCCCTGGTTGAATGTGCCTTTAAGCCCTCAGGTATCTGATGGTTACATAACGAATAAGCCTTCTTGATGGCCTTTACTAGCCATGATGCAATGATGCAAGAGGATCCCGCCTGACCTCTCATGAAGCCATGCGGGATGATTAGAAGGCTTTCCGTTTTCCTGATGGATTTGGTTTCCGAGAGGTACTCCAAGATGTTGCCCTTGATGTCCAATGGATGAGGGTCGCCCTGATCCGTGATAAGCGCTGGGAGATTAATCTCCTGGTTGAAATGAAAGGATGAGGATACCTAGGGGATGAAGTGATCTGAAGGCCTCAGGACTAATCTGTCTGGGTAAACGATCAGGTATGGTTCACTAGCCAGTAGAGCTTGCATCTCTGACATCCTTTTAGCCGATTTTATAGCTATTAAGAACGAAACCTTTAGTGTTAGGTCCCAGAGGGAGATGTTCTCGAGCAGGAAGAAAGGTTCTTTAGATAGAGCTTCCAGAACGACTGAGAGGTCGCAGACCGGGAAGGAAGGTTTTCTGGGGGGCCTGGATAACAAGGGGATCTTGTGCCTACTTAACTCCTGTCATGGAGGATAGGGCCGACACTTGAACCTTCAGGGTGCTTGACCTACGGCCTTTTTATAGGCCTGACTGTAGAAACTCCAGAATCTGTGATACCGAAGGGGAGGATGAATCCCAGCCTTGCTACTGAGTGAAGGTGACAAACTTCTCCCAGACCCTTCTGTAGGTGTTGTTGGTGGTAGGCCTTCTGGCCTGGAGTAAGTTGTCCACCACCTTTTGGGAACAGCCTTGATCTAAATACCTAGCCCTTTCAGTCTCCAGGCCATCAAATGTAGCTTCTACATTTAGATGGTCCTGGGAGAGCAGGTCCGTCGATAACGGGAGAAGCAAGGGGTCTGCCGTGTTCAGTTGCAGGAGGGTAGTGAACCATGGCCTTCTCAGCCAAAAGGCAATTACTGCTACTACTACTGCCATTGATCTCTTGAGCCTCAGAAGGAACATCGCTATGAGGGGAGTCGGGGGAAAGATGTAGCCCAGGTGGAAATCCCAGGGGTGTTGGAGGCAATCTGTCCCCTCTGCTGAAGGAAAGGGAATTCTTGACAAGATTCTCTGGCATTTCGTGTTTGCTGGTGTTGCTGCAAGATCTATATCTGGTGATCCCCAGGTTCGAGATATGAGAGCAAATGCCTGAGGACTCAGAGACCACTCTTTGTTGGAGGTGAAGCTCCTGCTTAGTGAGTCGGCCAAGAGGTTCTGGGCCCCCAGGACGTAAACCGCCCTCAAATCTGACAGGTTCAGCTGTGCCCATTGTAAAACCGGACAGACCTCCTGCATCATGGAGCTGCTTCTGGTGCCCCCCCCCTGCCTGTTGAAGTAGGCGACGGCCACTCTGTTGTCCATTCTCAGAAGGACCTGCTTCCCCCTCAAGTGAGGGCTGTAGGCCAGGAGAGCCTGAAATGCTGCCTTCATTTCCAGAATGTTCGACACTGAGTCCTGTGTCCTGAATGGCCAGCGGCCCTGAGCCGCGTAGTTCTGATAGTGTGCCCCCCACCCCTCCAGGCTGGCATCTGAGGTCACTATCTCCTGAAGAGGTGTGACTATGTGCTTGCATCTCTTCAAGTTGAGGCCGTGTCCACCATCGTAGCGATTGCTTGACCTCCTCTGAGATGGAGATCGGCTAGGACATTGACTTGCCATGCCACTGGTGCAGAAAAGAGATTTGGAGGGGTCTTGAGTTCCATTGTGCCCATTGGACCATTGGAATGATCGCTGATAATGAGCCTAAGATACTGTGGCATGCTCTGGCTGGTAACGTTGTGGCTGAGATTGACCTCCTCACTCTCTGGATTAGGGGAGGGATTTTTTCCAGTGGGAGCTCCACTGTGTTTGCCCTGGTGTCCAGTTTGGCTCCCAGAAAGACCATTCTCTCGGTGGATTGGATATTGCTTTTCTTCCAATTTATCAGCCACCCTAGGGACTGCAGCGTGGAGACCAGAATTTCCCGATATTGGATGAGAGACTCCTGGCCATCTGAGAGAAGCAGGATATCGTCCAGGTAATGTGGACCTTTAGTCCCATTTCTCTCAATTAAGCTATTGCGGGTAATAGGACCTTCGTAAATGTCCTGGGTGCAGTAGAAATCCCGAACAGGAGGCTTTGGAATTGGAAGTGCCGATGGTTTAAGGTGAAACGAAGGAATTTCTGGAATGCGGCGTGGATAGGGATATGCAGATATGAGTCCTGGAGGTCAATTGAAAGCATCCAATCTCCAATGTTTATTGCTTGGAGGATCGACTGTAGGCTTTCCATTTTGAACGACTCTATCCGGATTGAGTCCCCTGCAAGACTAAGTTCTTGTAGGGCCTTGAGTATCTGCTCTTGGTCTGCGCCCTCAGCAACGAGTTTTGCGGTACCTGAGGACCAACTAGAGATAGCTCTTCCCACCGCAGCAAGTGCCACGGCTGGTCTGCAAGCGCCTCCTGCAAATAGGTAAGCTCTTTTAAGGTCAGTATCAACCTTTCTATCGAGCACGTCTCTGAACGTCACCGCCTCTTCGATAGGGAGCGTCACATGTCTGGCTAGATGCATCAAGGATGCGTCTACTACTGGGGGGGAAACTAAAAGGGACACCTTGGGTTCCTTAAGCGGGTACAATTTGGTAAGTCTGTTGGTTAGACTAGTCTTCTTTTCAGGATTCTGCCATTCCTCCTTAATCAGCTCATCTAATTCATCGATGAATGGGAAAGCCTCTGGAATTCTTTTGAGATTTGGGAAATATTTCCTCTGTTTCTGCTGGGTCTCCTTAGGTTCCTCCCAGTTTATCGCTTCCTTGACCGATTTAATAAAAGGCTCTAGTAGCGAAAAATCGAATCCAGCTGACGTTTCCAGCTCTTCATTGTCCGACAGGAATTCTTGTTCCCTTGATGCACTGGGATGAGTGGGTGAGGCACTTTGGGCTGTAAACTCCGCATCGGGAGTTGAGACTTGCGGAGTTAAGACTCCAGTAGGTTCTATGGTGTCCGGTTCTTTCCCCCTGGTGGCTTCGTCGATGCATCTGCGACAAGCCAGTTTATCTGGGAGGGCTGTGGCCCTGCATACCCAGCAAGCGTTCCCGACCGGACGAGAGGGGTGCACAGGTGACTGGCGTCTATGTGCAGGGGATCTTCTGTGATAGGAGTGGCTATGCCTTGAGTAGGATCGACTCCTTCTATGGCTTCCCCTGTGGCCTGAGCAACTTCTTCCGCATGAGCGGCTTCGCCTGTGGCCGGAGCGGCTTCTCCTGTGCAAGGTCTCTCTTCGTCTTGATTTGGACCATCTTGAGGACCTGATAGGGCTGACCAATTAGGCAGCGTTAGTGGAATCCTGCTCTCTTTTTCAATCTTCACTACTTACCAAAAGGATTCCTCCCCCTTACCTATTAGGCTGATGGTGATCTGCTGGAGCAGTAGCCTCCATAGGAAAAAGGAGTGATACACCTAAGAGAGACAGGCAGGTAAGAACATGCAGAGTAAGGCAAAGAAAAGGGGATGCAATAAGATAGCCACTTACCCTGAAGGGGGGTACACCAGGATTGCAGTCAGAGCGAAAATGTAGCCAAAAACGTACAGGAAACAGGCAGGAGAAAAAAAACAGTATCAGCGGGCTTTTTTAAAACTGCCCCCCTGGCCGCTGAGGTCACGTCACGTCCCGCATGAGTAGTAGCGCCGCGCAATGCTTGGCACCATCTTGGAGTCTGGCAGAACAAAGGGACGCCCTGAGGCCGTGTACTGCACATGCGCGGAAGCGCCGAGACGTTTGGCGCACTGCAGGAAGCTATAGGAGTATTACAAGGCACAGGAAACCACAGTGAGAGCGATTTAAAAGATTTGGAGGCTGCTGCAAAACAACTAAGCCTATTTAAGGCTTATACTGGAGCCGCTGACATACCCCTGAGATTACCAGAGCGGGGATCCTTCCATCTAGCTCATTTAGAGGCTGTACAGGTAAGGACTTCCCCCCAGGAGAGTCTAGAACCTGGCTGGGGCGAAGCGGTAAGGGGGTGCTTCTTAATCCATTCAGTCCTGACAGGTGGGGAAAAATAAGAGAATACTGGGGCGGTGGCCCTCTCTGCAACTTATAGCTATGTGGTCCTTTCAGGTTGTGGGGGCAGAGTCACAACCCAAAGTGTATACTGCTATGATACGACTGGAAAAGGATTTCAATTGCAACACTGGTTATGTAGGAGTGAAATGCAGATGCTGCTGCTGCAAGTCCATATTGCAGAGCTGCATTTAAAAGTAGAACCAAAATATTATACCCCCAAATCTTCCAAACCGTTGTGCTTGTATTACATGTATAAAATAAATAGAAACTATTTAGAACTTTCTAATATTAATTTAAATATCAAATATATAAATCTAAGAACACAATTGGTCTTTCCTTCTATCATTTCTGAAATCCTTGAACCAGTTTTTGCAAGTCTATAGTAACAAATTTCTTGGAAAATGTCTAATAAATTTTTTCCAGCTTTAATTAAACTCATAAATCACTCTAAAGTTTTTAATGATCCTTTCCTCCAGTAATTTTAAATTAACACTTTGAATATGAAATGCAAGAAATTCTTGATTCATGTCTCGTTGGAGACAAACTTCAGAATAAAAGGTTATATTTCTGAGGAGATTGCTTGAGCTGCTGCCAGCGATATCCACATCAGACAGTTAATGATTCAGACCTACCCTGCCAAATTTGACCTGGTCTTCTTGGTCTGGTGGATGTTGATAGAGAGAAAACACAATATAAATTAATTGTATATACTGAATCGACAACGATGCACAATGCGTTTTCTCAATCATTGGTAATACCATAACAGCAAATATCTGGAACTGCTTCAATACACTAGACACATTATTGAGGTATGCAGTCACCTTGAGCTAATTCACTACACAAGGCCAGAAATGACAACGTCCATGTATTTTTATTTACAGAGTTATCAATGGCCATTGCTGGCCATTGAGTGCCTCTTCAAAGCCAGACTGCAAATTAAACACTTCACTGTCTTCTTGTCCTGGTGAGACCTGCACTCTCTCATTTCATGTCCTGGTGTGCTCTGGGCAAGAAGGGAAATCTCCAATAATATTAAAAATTAAGTTACATTTTGTCTGGGGCTAAAGGTGTGAGATCTTGCTAATTAAATGTCAATCACATGCTTTGACCTGTTACAGTGCATCCGGAAAGTATTTACAGTGCTTCATTTTTTCTACATTTTGTTATGTTACAGCCTTATTACAAAATGGATTCAATTCATTATTTTTCCTTGAAATTCTACAAACAATACCCCATAATGACAACATGAAAGAAGTTTGTTTGAAATCTTTGCATATTTATGTAAAAAAAAAATGAAAAAAAATCACATGTACACAAGTATTCCCAGCCTTTGCCATGACTCAAAATTAAGCTCAGGTGCATCCTGCTTCCACTGATCATCCTTGAGATGTTTCTACAACTTAATTGGAGTCCACCTGTCAGGGACGTGCTAACCATACCATTACTAATGCTCAAGGGTGAACACAAATGCACTTGCGCGATCCCGCAAATACCCATCGTGTCAGGCACACGAATGTGACCGCACACGTGCGCGTGCCAATAAATGGTGCCCAAATGCCATATATAAGTGCTTTGTTGTCTGATCTGCAGCTGGACCTGTGTTCCTGAAACCATGCCTCTGACTTCGTTGAACCTCTCCTGCCTTCACCTGAACTCATGTTGGTGATCTCTGCCAGTACCCAGACTATTCTTTGCCTGCTGTCTATGCCTGCATCTGATCGTCTATTACCAAACCCGGCTTGTCTGACCACACATTCTGTGTCTCTTCTGCTCTGCATGCGCCCGCTGCCACCAGCTCAGACTCTGCTGGCCGGCCAACGCCTACCGTTTAACCTGCTGGTCCACCCTGGTGACACATCCACAACACAGAAGATGATTCAGGCACCCAGGGCTAGTAAATAAACAATAAGGCTCAGCCTTCACCACACCACACACCCTGATGCATTTTGCTCTGCCCACCGGGGCTTAGTCATAGGCCGATGAATAAACCTCTGGAGTGAAATGCATGTAGACTGAGGCCGTTCCTCAATGTTTATTCACCTGGGATGATCAGGAGTAGCGACTATCCTTTCCTGGTCAATCACATGCTTGTTAATCCACTGACCTTAATCTATAGAATGTCTAAAGTTCCCCATTAACAACATTTATTAATATTCAGTTTCACATAATATTGAGGCATTGGGTCACTAGGCACAGTAGACCCAAGATCAAGAGATGAACATGCAACAGGCACAGTCTATCCCTGTGCTATCTTTGTGTTATGCCACTATTCTAAATTAGACCTACAGTGAGAAAAAAACCTGGCTGTACAGTGATGTTCTTAAAAGCAAATGTGTGTAGTCTCTTTTTGTAGTATAACCACTAGAAAAAGGTGACTGCAGCAACCATCATAAACTCAAACAATTACTGAATACAACTAGTAAACCAAAAGTGCTGCACTACTGCTTTAAATATACAACCAAGCTTTGAAATAAGAAAAGCAGCCACGCTGTTTAGCGTGTGTGAAGTGAGGTCAGATTACAAGCTCCGTCTAAGGCGTGTTGTCAGAACTGACATCATCAAGGGCTGGGAACACGAAATCTGACACTGCCAAGACTAATTATAAGCATTTACGATAAAAGCATTATGAGGCAAGCCACTGCCACAGGTTGCTCCATAAGAGTAAACTCTTGCTTCTTTTTTTTTTTTTTTGACTTTTAACTTTTTAAAAAAAATAAAAATATGGGACATATTGCCATATAGCTAGTTTTTGTTAGATAAGAAGCAAGAGTTTACTTGCGCGGAGCTTGCGTTCTGACCTCACTGCACACACACGCTGAGCGGTGTGGCTGCTTTTCTTGTTTCACAGCTTGTTTTACCCATTTATTTTGTAGGTATTATTTTATGGTAAATAAATTCCATGAGCTGTTACTGTATGATGCTATGTGGGACTCCTTTCTTTTTACTATTGCCATTGTTTAACATGGTTGTTACTGAATCCTTTTGAGAAGCGGAGGAGCATGGTGGTGGGCTTCATTGCCATATTGTCCCAATAAATTGGGGATGGGTGTCTTGACCTCCTATAACTAAGGGATCATACTATCTTATCTGGTAAACAGCTTATGGTACACGTTGATGCAGGAGAGTGTTACTGGCTGTACTGCACATCACGTTTGCTGGAAATTGGATTTTCACCATTGTTTTTCACTTTTATGGACTTTGATTATTTTTACTGCCATTATATATATTTATTTGTACTTGTCACTATTTGCACTGTTTTGTAGAGCTGGGTTATGCAACACAAGCCTTCAATAGTTGATATCCTATCATTAAAAACAAATCATGTATGTTTACCCTGACCTCCAAGTGACTTGGGTTGATCTCTTTTGTGTTCTGTTGAGATTTTGAGGAAATTGTACTCATGGAAAAACATCCACTATATGGGAGGTGGTCCTCATGGATTTGGTGGCAGGAGACAAGGGATGAGCAAAACTCAGAATTTCACATCTCAGAAATTTTGGAGAAAATCAGGAGATGGGGGAAATTTTGCAATTTTGGCAAAATTATTTGGAGTCAATAGTGATCGTGAAATGTAGATGTTTTTGCTATGGTTTTTAAGGGTGCCGTGGTTTTTAAATGGCTCAACTCAAATGGCGTTCAACTACTCTGGTGGTAGTCTTGTGCCCAATTCTTCCCTTCATTAGCCTCATTACCTTACATTTTTTTCACATTAAGAAAAAGACAGACAATGAAAAAAACTGACATATTAAATTTAAAGCGACATTACACAAATAATGATCAAATACACAGAAAAAAAAATGATAAAACACTAATTGAAATAAATCTAAAACAATAAGTAATCCCCCCCCCCTAAAAACACACTCCAAATATAAAAAAGGGTGAGTAGGTATTTTTTTAAATCAAATTTCACCTAAGCAACTCAGTGAGTGCAATTGTGAGTTTCCATGTCAGCAAAACTGACTATAAAATCTGTAAATTATTGGCAAAAATCAATTTAATCAAAACCTCTCTTCTCTTCCCTACTGGGGACATAACAGTAAATGCCACACCACAGTAATTACAATACACATGTGGGATAAACAACCAATACTGGACTGCACCATGCATTGCACTCTTGGTGGTATGGGGTACACATACAAACAAGCTTGCAGGATACCTTACTTGTTAACCTCAAAAAGTGTTTGTAATCGCTGCTTGGGAACACTGTCACTGGACTATTGAAGAGTGGAAAAATGTAGTTTGGTCCAGTGAATCCCAGCTGCAACAGCACAACTATAATGGTAAATTCAGGGGTTGGCATAATGCCTTTGAGATTAACTTGAGCATCCATAGAAAGGGACATCCACCCATCAGCCTTGGGCAATTGCATATGCACTGCAAGATCACCAGCAACTGGATGCTACAGGACCCAATTTTTTCACTGCCATGACATGTAAGTGTCAGGGCCAATGACAGTCCAACATGATACTAAACATGCGCTTCTACAGTGACCACTGTATAAATATTTGTCAGTAAGTGTTAAGTGATTTCATTCTCCGGGTAAATAGTAGCACAGACTTCTCGGATAGGATGAGGAGTTCTGGAAAAAAAAAAAAGAAAGAAATAAACACACTTTTAGGATTTAATTGCAATTTCACACCCTCAGTGCCATGCAATTGCTAAATTTCTCTTGAGTAAATATCCATTTTCCAAAATGTGGTATCTGAAATTAATCTAAACTGCTTGGCTATCCTTGGCAGCATTATTTGCAACATATTCATAAATATACTGTGCGTGTGGACAGGAAATTAAATAAACATACAATTTTATAGAGGTTATTGAGAAAATATTGGTGATTTTTACATCTCCCAGAGCCACAGAATATAAAATATGACTCACATCAGAGAAATTATGGAATGAGCCAATGTGTAAACACAGAGACTGATGACTTTTCCACTTAGACAGAGCACAGCAGGAATCTGCTGCCTTACTGACCATTTCTCATAACCGAGAATTCAATTTATATTCCATCCAGCAGTTCTCTGTGTTGCAGTCCCAAGAAAATACAAAAAATGTCTTTTTCATTACAACACAAAACATTTTTTTAAAGAATAATGATTAATTATTGTAAAATATTAATCAATAATTAAAATCAAGACCTTCTATGTTGTACCTATTAAATACCACACAAAGAAAGTGAGATAAGTCATATATTATGCATAAGGCTTTCCCCTGGAGAATATGACTGTGTGTAGAATAAAAAGGAAGTAACACGGTTTGTACGCTCTTTCTTCCTTGACTGTGAAACTCACCAGTTCTAAATTAACCTCTGCTCACTTAAGAAACCCTTCCTCTTATGACCCAATCCAGAGATTCTGATATAGGGACAAGTCAGTATCAATGGCTATAAATGGAAGGAGGTTAAACCCTGGCTACAAATGGGTCAAAGTGGGGCAGAAAAAAGTTTTATCCCCTCAATGATCACCTCTATTGTCAACGATACCGCTATAATACTACTTACAAGTACTGTCTAGTATACAAGTACAGTTTTTGCATGTCCATGGGAATGTAAAACCTGTTTGAAGCAGGTCAAATGCAGATCAGAAGGAGGTGATCTGCAGATCAAATGTACTTGTGAATGAAATCTGAACTTCTCAGAAGCATTTTAAATTGATGACAACAACACAAGTCCAAAGCGTGTCAGCACAGGCCCTAATGCTGCTTCTGTGTGCTGTCCCTAGATGCAGCTCCTTATCTTGATGCTGCTTTCTAAAAAAAAAAAAAATATGTGGTTTCAAAAAAGCCTCTACATATAAGAATAAGTGCCATTTTATGAAACACAGTAAAAGAGTCAAATTGTGAAACTGGATTTCTGGATTTGTCTCTCCTTTAGGAATCTTAGGTTTCTTTAGCCTTTGTGTGGTGTAAAGTCAGCGTGCCTTGCAAGGGATCACACATAAATTACCCCCAAAAGAGGTTGGAGGAGGGGAGGGGCATGCACTGGTCCACTGGTACCGTTGTGATCCCGCCGGACGCTCCTATGTTGCAATCTCACAGATTGACTGGTAAGAACTTTACTTTTCAATTGCCTCTTTCGATGTGTGGTTCACATCATGTTTATTTCACATCCCCCACTCCGATCAACCTATTTTGATTTATATATACTTACATCCTTTTAGAGTCTCGGGCATTCCGATTCCATTGATTGTGCCCCCATCCAAGGTAAATTGTATTGCCATCACCACGCATCACCTTTCTTTTTCACACATCACGTTTTGGTTTGTTTGTTGAATTTGCTCCCTTCATTCACACTTGCCATCACTCATGTCTCCCACCCACCAACCCCCTCCCCCTTACTTCCTTATTTCCCTCCAGCTGAATGGCTGGTTCTCTCCTTCACCTCACGTATTTGGCACCTTCACATCACACACGTAATATGATCACCACCACCTTTCACATCCTTGTAGCTGGTCAGTCCTTATGTGCATGCGTATTGTTCATTGCCCCAGTCCTTGACTACGTCCCACCTGTTTTTTCCTTTCAAGTCTCCTTTCTCCCTCATAACTTTTCCTTAGACACAATTTCTCACTACTTTCTTCTCTCTTCACTTTCTTTTACCACACTTCCCCTGCTTCTATGGCCTCCTTCCTTTCCCATCATGTCCCCCTCTTTCCTTCCCTCCCTTCCCCTCCATCTCCCCCCCCCTTTTTTTTTTTTTTTTTTTTTTCTTTCCTAATGTAACATTCCTTTCATGTTTACCCTGTTCCTTGCATGCAACATACATGGACCCACTCACAACCCACACTGGTCAACATGTCAAAAGCTCTTGTAATTTACTATTCTCCTTCATTGCCCTGGGAACAAATAACCCCCTTTTTGTTCTCACTCTTAATTTAGTATTGTTGTTACTTTACTGTAGGTGCAGTGCATGCCCCTCCCCTCCTCCAACCTCTTTTGGGGTAATTTATGTGTGATCCCTTGCAAGGCACGCTGACTTTACACCTGCTCTCCGGGGGATCGGCCCACCGTTTGGGTAATTACGGATACATGAGGGGGCAACTTCCTTACATTACGGCCATCTATAGTCATTAGGAGCAACGTGACTGGTAACTATGTAATATATGAAGCTGTTCATGCATACAGATAAATATAGTTTTTTGTTTTGTTTTGTGCTGTTTTGAAAGATTTTTTGATGCATGTTTACATCCCTACAGCTGTTATTCATCTATCCTCTGAAGAAGACCCACTGGGGTCGAAACACCTCAGGATTTTACTATTTTGATCTTGTTGCCTTAGGTGTATTGTACTGTACACTGGTCCCTGTCATGGGCATTGTGTTTTTTATTAACTTTGTACTCCAGTTCATGTCTTGACTTTTAATGTCAGAATTTACTATTTTTATACTTTGTTGTACCAATAAAAATTACCTTTGATCATCCACTTATTTCGAATTGTATATTATTGTCTGCATTAAAGCCCCATTAGGGGTTTTTTCGTTTTTTCTACCCATGCAAGGATATGGCAGAGTTTTTCCATGTGTCCTTTCCACCAAAAATTAAAAGGGCCAATGTGGTAGGAGAGCAGCAGCAACAGCATATGAAAACAAACTGGGCTCTGACTTTTCTAAGTTACAAGAAGCTCATTAGTATTTTCATAAACTTTCACCTGATTGCCATTTCAGTCACAGAGAGATCCCTCTATCTGTCTAAGCGAGACACCTTCTTTCTCACGGTGGGTGGAGCTAGCAGGACTGTGATTGGCCTTTTCAGTGGCCAATCACAGTCCTTCTCCCCCTAGCAGACCGACACCCGATCTCCTCCCCATCACAGAAGTTGGGCTGGCCAACGATAGTCAGTAACAATGTGCTTGTTGTCCAGCAAGGTTTTAACAGCACACTGCTGACACTTCACCTGCGCCCCCCTTCCTCCAGGAAATTGTGCTGCCCAGGGTATCCACCCCTTCCCCCCCTGTACCGGCCCTGGGTGGGAGTGTCATGGTCTTGGGCTGCATGAGTACTGCTGGCACTGGGGAGCTACAGTTCATCGAGGGAACCATGAATGCCAACATGAACTGTGACATACTGAAGCAGAGCATGGTCCCCTCCATTCAGAGACTGGGCCACAGGGCAGTATTCCAACATGACAACAACCCCAAACACACCTCCACGATGACCACTGCCTTGCTAAAGAACCTGAGGGTAAAGGTGATGGACTCCAAGCATGTCTCGAGACCTAAACCCTATTGAGCATCTGTGGGGCATCCTCAAACGGAAGGTGGAGAAGCGCAAGGTCTCTAACAAGAATGGGCGAACGGTTCGGCCTGAGCATGAGTTCTGGCCAAACATTGGCTGTTCGGAAGTTCTCCGAACAATCGACCAACCACAATGCACTGCGCCGCCACACAGTGCATTGAAAGCCCTGATTGGCTGAAGCAATTAAATATTTTTAAAAATGTGTTACGCTAAATAAGTCTGTATGTCTTCAGTATAGCACCAGTGTGATGCCTTCACCGCAATCTTATATGTGCAAAGGTTCTTGTGTATCAACATCAAATTCGGTTCCTCCACCTTGTGAATAAACTACCACCAAAGGTTAAGATGTACTCTTACCAGAGAGTATTGACCACCTATTACGGAGGGGTCAAAAAGGGCTCATATGTCTCAGGGAAAAACTAGCAATATTGTTATCTTTTATGCATTTCCCTCTTTTTCTACACAGCACACAGTTGTCAAATGCATTTTAGGAAAACACTGGCATATTTTACAGAATGACAGAGTTCTTGGGCCTGTGCTCCCGCCTATGTCCCAGGTTATTTTCAGAGGTGTGCCTTCATTAAAAGATAGAATTGTTCATAATATTCTAGATCTTCCCTCTAGATCCCCCTTTTTTCACAACCTGACTGGATATTATAAATGTGGATGTTGTCAGGTTTGTAATCTTAAGCCTGGGTTCACACTAGCCGATCACATGCGATCTCTAAACAATGCGAGTTCAGCCATACAGTTGTATGGCTGAAATCTCATAGGATTCGCACAGAAAATAGTGCAGGGACTTGTTTTTCCCCGCACTAGAATCGGATCGCATGGGTGTTCTCACCCATGTGATCCAATTCCTGTGCGAGTTCACAGTTCGCACTGCGATCTGTGAACTAAACTGGGGGTGTCATTAACTTTGAACATTTTTTATGGGTATTGAGTGTTTTACTTCTCATTGGAGAGGTAGTTTTAAAGTCAGAGAATTGTCCAAAATTGAAACTAAATAGATTTATCTCCTGAAAAGCTATGTTCCACACAAGTTAAATGTGAACTGGGATGTAAACAGTTTTTTGGACAATTCTTGAACCTGCTACTTTAAATACTTTAAATATTCTAATAATACATTTTAAGATTTTTTCAAAATTTCCTTTTAATTTATATAATATAGTAATTTTAGATGCCTAGTCTGTTAACTATTGTCCTTATTGCATTCATTTATCTTATCTATATTTTTTATATGGATACATGTAAAGGTGCACTGCCCAAGCCTGCTCCAGCCTACTAATATCCTGGGGGTAGTTTAAGATTTTCTCCCTGGAAGTGGCTAATACATCAGATAGAAGGCACGGGGATCAGGCAGATGGATAGTGTGATCAGTGACGCTGGCACTCAGGGTACAGGCATTCACACATACCTCCCAACTTTTTGCGATGGGAATGAGGGACACCTATCAGCAAAAGTATGCAGGCATAGGACACGCCCCTTGCCACGCCCCCTTAAAGGAGAATTGTACAAAAAAAACAAGATTGGTTAAACCCACAAGTGCTTTTTTTACCACTACTATTCCTTTATGTTGGCTTTTGGAATTTACAAATGCAGCAATTTAGAAATCAGATGAAAGGTTTAGCGCTGGGAAACATTTTTTTGATAGATAAAAAGTGCATTTTATATATAACTATAGAGATCAGACCAAAATGAGGGACAAATGAGGAGGACTGAGGGACAGAGGGAGATTGCTCCAAATCAGGGACAGTCCCTCCAAATCAGGGACAGTTGGGAGCTATGATTCACATAGTAGAAAAACACACTGCTGCCGGGAGGACAGAAGTGATGGAATTTGCTGCTGACAAACAGAATACATTGAACTTCACAGATCTCTCAGTGCTGAGAGTTCAGCTCTTACCTGTTGCACATTCCAGCACACTAGGAGCTAACATAGTGGAATGTGTGAACGGGGAAGACGGAGCTGAACTCACCCACGCGGTCAGTACAAGTTGTAAGCAGAGTACACTTATATGTACTCTGCTTACTCCTGTTAAACTAACTGTGCCTTATCGAATTACCCCTCTTATTGTACATTAAGTCCCCACTGTAAAAAATATGTAGCTTTTTATATACCGCATATTTCAGACTGTTCCTCGGCTCACATGTAACTCAGACCCGGCTGGCCACTTGCTGCTCTCCTCTTGGCTGATATTGGCGGAGGATTCTCAGCCCCGCCCGCTGTAGCTGTTAGATGGAGAGACGAGAGCTGTGTGTCGGGCAGTTACATGAGCGCCGAGGAACATTCTGAAATATGCTTTATATCGCTACATATTTTTAAAAAGGCATGTACACTTGAACGGTGGGGCACCAAGGCTGGATTCACACCTATGCAGTTTTAGTGCCTTTTGCATTTTGCAGATTTGCACTACAGTCCATTTAACATGGTTTCCTATGGAACACGTTCTGTAGTGCAAATCTGCAAAATGCAAAAAGCACAAAAAATGCATAGGTGTGAATCCAGCCTTAATGTATTATAAGAGGGGATTGGTTAAGACACAAGAGGGGAGGGGCAAGTTGGGATGACGTCACCCGCCAATCGATTATGCTGGTTGTAGCTACGATGCCACATCGTGGACACCTGAATCCCGATGCATCGATGCTACGATTATATTCAACACCCCTACCCCACACTATAAAATTATTCTTTCTATAGCGGCCATTTGTAGTGTGATAGCGGCGTGGAGAGAGATAGAACAGGGTTCTGTTCAGTGCTACTAGACAGTTAGTGTGCTATTCTGATTCAGTTGTCAGTGTAGAATATCAGTTTAGTGTGCATCTAGGGATAGTTCAGTGTGAGTGTAATGCAACCATTAATCTTTACATTAGTGTGAATGTAGGGATAATTCAGTCATTGTGAGTGTAATGCGACCACCATTCATCTTTACATTAGTGTGAATGTAGGGATAGTTCAGTCATTGTGAGTGTACTGCGACCATTCATAATTACATTAGTGTGAATGTAGGGATAGTTCAATCTTTGTGAGTGTAGGGCGACCACCATTTATCTTTACATTAGTGTGAATGTAAGGATAGTCCAGTCAGTAGTGACCGTCTGAAACTGTTTTTCTTCTGTGCATTACTACAAGTTTAACGCCATATAGTTCTGTGCGTTACTGCAAGTTTAACGTCACATAGTTCTGCAAGTTTAACGTTGAATATTTTATTGCAGTACTGCAAGTTTAACGCCATGTTGTTATCTGCGTTACTGCAAGTTTAACGCCATATAGTTCTGTGCGTTACTGCAAGTTTAATGCCATATTCTTCTTTCAGCTGCAGCGTATTGCCGAGTTGTTTTCAGTGGTAATGAGGACGGAGGAGATGATGATGATGAGGTCCCTGACTCGACTTGGGTGCCAGATAGAGCAGAGGAGGAAAGTGAGCGTGAGACACAACCCCAACGAGGCAGCCATCATGGAAGATTAAAGAGCAGCCACCCTATTCCATCACATTGTGGAGCTGTTATCTCCCAGGCCCACTTCCCACAGCTCAGCTGTCTGGGCCTTTTTTAGTACATGTGCAGCCGATCGCACTTGCAAACTTTGTCTCAAGCGCATCAAGTGTGGCAAAAACATCAACCATTTTTGCACCACATGCTTGACAAGGCATTTAACCTCCCACCACTCAGCCTTTGGCAAGAGCACCTAAAATCCACACAAAGGGGGCACAAATCTGTCCCTCCTCTTTACTCACCTCAGTCTGTCTCATGATCCCTCAGCAGCCTCCACTGACAAGGATGATGGTATAGCACAGGGTGTCCCAGGTCCTTGCAGCACATCTGCCAGAAGCACACCCCCAGCTGTAGACTATAGCCAGCAAATTTCTCTGCCCCATCTGCTGTAGTGGGAAATAAAATACATTCCCTGTCAAACAGGTGTGGAATAATTGTTCTTTGGGTGTTAATTGTGCCCTTGAAACCTACACCAAAAACATTCTTCCAGATGATATTCAACACCCACAACACTAGACAGCCTAGAAGTCCTGCAGAGATTCCACATCCCAAAAACACTTAATCTGCAACATCGGCATCAGGGGCTTCATAGCTGCTGGTAAATCGGGACTCATTCATTTTGAAAAAAGTCAAACAAAACCTCCAGCAGCACTGAATGCCCATTCAGAAAGCATGCTGGATGCAGCTCAATTGCATACTGGGCAAGTTCTGGCCAGTGGTCTATTCTCATGACCCAGTAAGCCAGTGGATTGTCGTCTGGAAAGCTCTCCATCTCTGTTTTCGCCCCTAGATAATTGTCCACCGTGTGATGAAGACGCTGCCGATGGGATGTGGAAGCTGACAGCCCTGGGCAGCAAGGACTAAATAAATTCAGAAATGCATCACTTAGGCAGCCGCTTTCTCCACCGCTCCTCTCTTGACCAACAGAAGCCTCAAAACTACACTTTCCAGGACACTGTAACCTACCAGAGTCAGGAACAGCATTTGATACACTCCTCTTTAAGGTGTCCTTAAGAGCTTTCATCTTCTGCACTCTCTATGAGGGCGGGATGAGTTTTAAAACTTTCCCCTTATAATGGTGGTCAAGGAGGGTTGTAAACCAATAGTGATCCTTTCCCTTTATGCCACGTATACTTGGGTCCTTTCGCAGGCTTTGAAATATGAGGGAGCCCATGCACTGCAAATTTGTGGAGGCATGAGAAGCAGATTCCTTGGGGTCACTGAGGATTACAGTATCTGGAACTGCCTCCTCCCAGCCACGTACTACTGCCAAGGGTTCTGGGGATGGAAAACCATCTCTTATGCCCCGTACACACGGTCGGATTTTCCGATGGACAATGTCCGATCGGAGCGTGTTGTCGGAAATTCCGACCGTGTGTGGGCTCCATCGGACATTTTCCATCGGATTTTCCGACACACAAAGTTTGAGAGCAGGCTATAAAATTTTCCGACAACAAAATTCGTTGTCGGAAATTCCGATCGTGTGTACACAAATCCGACGGACAAAGTGCCACGCATGCTCAGAATAAATAAAGAGATGAAAGCTATTGGCCACTGCCCCGTTTATAGCCCCGACGTACGTGTTTTACGTCACCGCGTTCAGAACGATCGGATTTTCCGACAACTTTGTGTGACTGTGTGTAAGCAAGACAAGTTTGAGCCAACATCCGTCGGAAAAAATCCTAGGATTTTGTTGTCGGAATGTCCGAACAAAGTCCGACCGTGTGTACGGGGCATTACTGTTTGACGTATGTCTTCCTCTGCTTCAGTGCCTCTGAAACTGCCAGAAACTGCCAGAATCCTCCTCCTCTCTCTCCTCTTGTGTGTTCTGTGGCATAGGAACAATGGTGTCTGCATAAATTGAGCCTTGAGAGAAAAGGAAGTCCTCCTCTTCATCCCGCTGCTCTGCCTCGAGTGCCCTGTCCATAATGCCATGCAGAGTCTGCTCCAGCAGGAACACAACAGGGATTGTCACAGTTCACCATCCTTGTGGCCTCCTCAAATGGTGACAGTACAGTGCATGCATCCTTTATGAGCAGCCATTAGCGTGGGAAAAAAAGCCAAGCCGGGGAAAAAAAAAAAAAAAAAAGCCGAGCCGGCCTGAGCCTGTCATTGTGCAGGTGCTGCAGCATTGCCAAAGTAGAGTTCCACCTGGTTGGCATGTCACAAATCAGGCCTTTTACGGGCAGGTGGAATTCCCACTGAATTTCAGCCAACCGAGCACAGGCTGTGTATGATCGCCTAAAATGGTTACAGAGTCTTCTGGCCTGCTTTAGTAGATCTTCCAACACTTGGTACCTATTTAGGAAATGCTGCACCACCAAATTGAGGACATGTGCCAGGCATGGCATATGTGTCAACTTTCCCTGTCTAAGGGCGGACAGGATGTTTGTGTCATTATCACACACCACTATTCCTGGCTCCAGCTGGTGTGGTGTGAACCAACAGGGCCTATCCCTGTAGAGCTGCAAGAATCTCTGCTCCGGTGTCCCCTAGACACACCAGCTCAAGCACTGCATGATACCTTTTAGCCTGACTCATTGAATAGCCCTTTGAACACTTAGGGGGTTCTGGAGGCTCATAGGACAATTCAGCAGAGGAGGGCATGGAGGAGGAGGAGGAAGAGGGGATAAAGCTGACAAATCTTGCATCATCACCAGCTGTATGGAGACGTGGGGGCACAACAAGCTGCAGCACTGAGCCCTGTCCTGCATCCTTCCGAGTTGCAAGCAGAGTTACCCAATGTGTTGTGAACTATATATATATCATCCCTGTCCATGCTTGCTGGACCATGTGTCAGCAGTAACATGGACTTTTTTGTTTCTGACTGCCTTGCCCAATGATGCCAAAACATTGCCTTCTATGTGATGGTAGAGAGCTGGAATGGCCTTATGTGAAAAGAAATAGCGACTGGAAACCTGCCATTGTGGTACAGAACATTCTGCAAATTCACAGAAGGGGGCAGAATCCACTAGGCGGAAAGTCAGAAGTTGTAGAGCCAACAGCTTTCAGAAGCTTGCATTTATACGCTGGGCATGTACTGTCAAAAAAAATGTCCGCACCTGTTTGACAGGCGCATATCATTGCAATTTTTGACAGCAAGGCCAATTCTTGCTTTCATCAAGAGTACCTCTATAGGGTTACAGTGTGAAGGCGCCATCGACATCCAAAGAACAATCTTTATGCACCCATTACAGAAGTAGAAAGGCAAAGTCTGTGGTAGAGACACTAGAATTTATCCAAAAAATTTCTAATCTTGTTCCCTGTGCACTACATTGTGGCCTCATCATACAGACTGGCTCCCAAAGCCGTTGCATACAAAATAAAGAAAGTTTGCAGTGAAAATGTCATTTTTTGGGCTTTATATTAGCAATTTTTGCTGCAGCAGCTTCTATACACAGTACAGATGGGCCACTTTACAGGTGGACTAAGGGGACCCCCCCCCCCCAGGCACTATTTTGAAAGGAATTTTTCATTTTTACACTTTCATTTTAAGCATCAATATATCACCGTTCATTTATAAATGACATTTTTTACAAACTTTTTTTTCATTGATACATGTTCCCCAGGGCAGTACCCGAACCCCCATAACCATTGTATCCCCAGTTATAAGCCTTTAAAGCATATAAACCTTTAAAATGGGCACTTTTGATTTTTCAGATTCGGGTCCCATAGACTTCAATGGGGTTCGTTATTCGGGTCCGAACTTTTCCAATGTTCGAAAGTTCTGGTGCAAACCGAACAGGGGGTCATTCGGCCCATCCCTAGTCTCTAACACCCACCAGCCCCGTGATGTCATCATGAAGGAGTAGAAGAGGACTCCAGAGGCAACCTGTGAAGCTCTGGTGAACTCCATGCACAAGAAGGTTAATGCAGTGCTGGAAAATAATGGTGGCCACACAAAATATTGACACTTTGGGCCCAATTTGGACATTTTCACTTAGGGGTGTACTCACTTTTGTTGCCAGCGGTTTAGACATTAATGCCTGTGTTGAATTTTTTTGATGGGACAGCAAATATTCACTGTTAAACAAGCTATACACTCACTACTTTACATTGTAGCAAAGTGTCATTTCTTCAGTGTTGTCACATGAAAAGATATAATCAAATATTTACAAAAATGTGAGGGGTGTACTAACTTTTGTGAGATATATATATGCTACTATATAGTACATTTTTTATTAGAACTCACTGCATTGTTGCAGTGCACATGATCAAACTTGATTTGTCTCTGCGCAAACTAAGTCTGTTATCCATTATCCAGGCACAAGCAGGGGGAAATAAATATGACATATTCAAGAAGTAGGTGTATATAGTTTTTATGTCTAATAGAAAACTTGGGTTCTCAGATGATGCAGACACAGATTATGCGACTATAGATAGATTTTATTTGAAGAATATGAAATGCAACACTGAAATAGCAGTCTTAAAATTGGAGGCATAATCTCTGAGAATCAAAAATGTGCCTAAAATTCCTGAGCCTTGGGGGCAAATTCTGACAGTTCCCAGGCATGGCTGTTGTTTAATTATAGAAGCTGTTAATCAGAGTAGCAAAATCTCTGTCTGTCCTGACTGCACCCTGTACAGTGATGAACCAATTTCACAAATGCCTTGGGCAGGTTAAGAATATGTCTTCAAAATAAGCTTTTACAAGTGAATAAACATAAATAGGTAAGAAACAAACACAAATATGTTATGTATTCTGCTGTGGAAAACAATCTTCCCCACATTTAGCAAGTACAGATTGCTTAGCTGTGTCTGTGTCAGATGCATGGCCATATGGCACAGCTTTACCCCTAAGAAATATTCTTCTAAATCTGCATCTGATGTTTATGCTTTACTTCTGTAAATTAATTCTAATCAGCATTTCTGTGAGCAAAGCTCTTCCATATTACAGTTATGGGCATACATAAAATTAGGTGAGGTGCATGGGGTCACCTCTTTATAGCACCACCTTCAATTACCATTTGGAATATTGCCACATGGGGAATGCTATAAATGTCTTTATCTATATTAGTATAGTAGTTATTCTAGTACTGAAGTGTGAGCTTTCTTCAAAGCTGCTAACATAAGCTGGTGATATGTAAGCACTCCATATGTAGAATCTTAGATAGCAATTATTAGGATATTTTCAAACTATGTATGCTTTCCTAAATATACAAAATGTCACATTATATTTGTGTTATGTGGTTAAGTGGGGGGATCCTGTGGATAAAGATATTTTTGTATAGACGGAAGCATTTCACCTATAGTCATAGGAACTTTGGGGGTTTCTAAAAAATGAAAAATGTCAGTTCCCTGCAAGAGATGAGCCATTCTACCCACCTCAATGGGTAGACAATTGACAGGGTTAACCAGTTATCCATGACTGCTACAAATTTTGGTAAAATCCTTTCAATGTACAGTACATGGCGTTAAGGTTACACTTTACGTTTTGTGTCCAATGATGCAACCACAATCTCTTGATCTGATTGTGTGAACTGATCCTAATTGCACAGTTAACATTCACTATTTCATCAAGTTGCTTGTCTCTTAACGCTGGTCCCAATATACAGTATGTGAGCAACAGAGAGCTAAACTAAATTGGCAAGTATGGGTGCTGAGTGCTTTACTTTTGCATCCAATGCTTGTGGAGACGTAGCCTAAATTGATAAACAATCAAGGAACTTCTTAAAACCTATATTACATGATTTTGCTTTCTGAAGGATTTCTACACTTATAAAGAACAGACAAAATCCATATGTACATATTTCAGAAGTTACTCAGAAGTGCTGATACTTGTAGCGATAATGCAAGGAAATATTTTTATACACACTGCTAACTTCCTGCAGTCTTTGCTTGTAAATACAAAAAAAAGGTGAAATACTGTAGCTCAATCTCTATTTAAAATATTTAAATGTATTTTTTATAATAAATAAATAAATATACATATATATTTCCTGAACCCCCTCATGTTAGTCTATTGTGGATTAGGCCTGCCCTTCTGACCCTAATTAGGACCACCCTCAAGTGGCCATTACATTTGCAGCCTGGAGTATCTACAGATGTTCTCAATATTAGTCTTGCAACGAAACCCAGGGTGGGAATCCTAAGCTGACATGAGGAGGATCCAGGAAAGGACAATTATGGTAAGTATAGGACAACAGTTTTCGCAAATCCTGGACCTCCGCATGTCAATTCATTGTGGGATGTAACCTGATCATTCCTCCTACCAGGTTTAGCCTTTTGTGGTCATAAGACCATTCAGGTTGTATATCTTCCTGCTGGTGAGTGCTTGTAGTTCTGGGCTGTTGTCATCACAGTATAAACTATTGTGTTTGTATGGTGACCTACGGTACATATCTGCACTGGTTTCCTACAGAACACATAGGCCTCATAAAGGACGAGGAAGGGAAGGTGATTATAGATGACAAGGAGAAGGCAGCTGTACTAAATGCTTTCTTCTCCTCAGTCTTCACACAGGAAAAGGAGGGGTATTCTAACAAAGACAGTATTGTTAGCTATACACCACAGGATCTACCTTTGTGGCTAACAGAGGCTGGAATCCAGAAAGGATTAGAGAAGCTTAACATAAATAAATCACCAGGACCAGATGGCTTACAACCGAGAGTCCTTAAAGAACTCAGTCAGGTTATAACCAGACCACTATTCCTAATCTTCATGGACAGCTTCCTAACAGGATTGGTACCAGCTGACTGGCGAAAAGCCCATGTGGTACCAATATTCAAAAAAGGGCAGAGATCTATTCCTGGGAACTATAGGTCTGTCAGTCTAACGTCAGTAGTTTGTAAACTATTTGAAGGGATGATAAGGGACCATATCCAAGAATTTGCTGGTGAAAACAGTATAATTAGCAGTAATCAGCATGGGTTTACAAAAGGTCGCTCTTGCCAAACCAACCTATTAACATTCCACGAGGAAGTGAGCTCCCATCTAAACAAAGGTAGGTCAGTGGATGTGGTGTATCTGAATGTTGCAAAAGCATTTGATACAGTCCCCCACAAACGCTTAATCTACAAGCTGAGGCCTGTAGGCATGGACCATAGGGTATGTCCCTGGATAGAAAACTGGCTACGGGGGTGTGTGCAAAAGGGTCGTGATAAGTAACAGAGTCTAGAGTGGTCAGTGGGGTACCCCAGGGCTCTGTCCTGGCACCAACTCTGTTTAATTTATTTATAAAGGACATAGGGGATGCGATAAATAGCTCGATCTGAGTCTTTGCTGACAACACAAAAATATGCAGGGCAATAACAACACAGCAGGATATAGTAACTTTACAAGAGGAACTGAATAAAGTAATTGAGTGGGCTATTACATGGCAAATGAACTTTAATACTGGTAAATGTAAGGTAATGCACTTTGGGGGTAAAAATATAAACGCAAGTTTCTCATTAGGGGTGAGAATCTCTAGGGGCTTCCAGGATGGAGAAGGATCTAGGGGTCCTAGCAGAAGACAGACTGAGCAATAGCATGCAGTGTCAAGCTGCGGCTTCCAAAGCCAGCAGAATATTAGCATGCATTAAAAAGGGAATTTACTTCAGCGATAAGACGATTATTCTGCCACTTTATAAAACTCTGGTTCGGCCGCATTTGGAGTATTCCATCCAGATCTGGTCACCAGTCCTGCGAAAGGACTTTGCTAGAGCTGGAGAGAGTCCAGAGAAGGGCAACTAAATTAATATGGGGACTGGAGGACCTCAATTATGAGGAACGACTACAAGCGCTAAATTTCTTCTCCCTGGAGAAGAGACGCTTGAGAGGGGATATGATTGCGATGTACAAATATCTTAATGGTGATCCCAGCATAAGTATGAAATGTTTCAGTCCCAGGGAGTGTAAGAGGACACGGGGTCACACGATGAGACTGGATGAGAAACGGTTTAACCTTAAGCTGCGTAGGGGGCTTTTCACTGTCAGGATGGTAAGGATGTGGAACTCTCTTCCACAATCAGTGATGTCGGCAGGAAGTATGGATAGTTTTAAAAGACTCTTGGATGTGCATCTTAACGTAAACAATTTAAGGGGATGTGGGAAATGATTTTTCTACACACATACCTACACAGGTTGAACTGGATGAACTGAAGTTATTATGCAACCTTACCAATTATGTTACTATGTTACGATGTTACCAGTTTTTTCTTTGTCTTCCCTTCTGGCAGATAAAGCTGGCATTCAGTGGGATGCTGGGACTTATGGCCCCTCTCTTGGGACTCTGGTATGGTCTGTGCTGTGAGCGATACCTCCTTCTGATCCTCCAAATTCTATTATGGAGGACAACATACTAATTTTGGCCAGATCTCTGCATATCTTGAAGCACAGTGTCATCCTGACTAGGGATGAGCCCGATGTTCGAGTCGAACCTATGTTTGACTCGAACATCGGGTGTTCGCCGAATAGCGAACAATTTGGGGTGTTCGCGGCAAATTCGAAAGCCGCGGAACACCCTTTAAAAGTCTATGAGAGAAATCAAAAGTGCTAATTTTAAAGGCTTATATGCATGGTATTGTCATAAAAAAGTGTATCAATGCAAAAAAAAAGTTTTAAAAACGGGCGTTTTTTCAGGAGCAGTGATTTTAATAATGCTTAAAGTGAAACAATAAAAGTGAAATATGGGTTTTGCCTTGAGAGAAGATGGCTGCTTAACCCTCAAGCTCCGTCAGACCATAGCCTACACTAAACCCATACCTGGGGATTACAGCTGAAATTCGGCCACCCATCATGGGGACTTCTTCCCGCGGACCCCATGCAACCAGATCCCGCTCACCGAGAGAATTAAACGGACGCATCAGCCAAAATATCCCGGAGATATTCAGAACCCCGAGAACCAACATGGCGGCTCCTTCTCTCACCTCATCGCATGCTCAAAGCCCCACTGGGATTACACTCACTCCCACGGACCAATCTCCCGCTCAGGTGGAGAACAATCAAGCCTCACTCCAACAGCCGAGCCTAAACGACCTCCGAGCAGTAGCAACCGACATCAAGGGCACACTGTTCACGGTCATAACAGACCTCTGCCATGAAATTCAGGCCATAGCGGGGAGAGTACAAAGAGTGGAACACACGGCGACACAACTTCAAACCGCCATACGGAGAGGTCATCATAAGGTTGATACGCACACTCTGCAACTCTGAGATTTTCAATGCCATGTTGAAGATCTGGATAATAGAGGAAGACAACATAATCTGAGGGTGAGGGGTCTCCCCGAATCTGTCGACAACGACCAGATTCTTCCTGCTGTAACGGACCTGTTCAATTGCCTCCTCGACCAGTCGCGTCATGCGCCTATTGCAATGGAGCGCATACACAGGGCCCTCAGGCCTCGAGGCAGAGACACCGACCCCCCAAGAGATATTGTCTGCCATGTGAATGACTTTGCTCTTAAGGAAGATATTCTCAAGAAGCAATCAGATACCGATGGAAGTTCCCGTTCGGCCTCCAGGCAACCCATCAAGGCAACTCGGCTTTACTGAGAGTCCCTGAGGAGCTGGAGGCTTTCTGCCAAACCCTGGACATTCCTTACGTCGATGTACCAAATTGGTATGCCGATTTTACTTTTTCAGATCTCGAACGCCTTTCCAGAGAAGGACCGATGGAATCCCAAAACACGAGCTTCCGGAGGCAACGATCCCCATCGGCAACTAGACCCAGCTCAAATGCCATGCCTCGGCGGCAACCAGCGAGCCCTATGACTGCCCCTCTGCCCCGCCAAGCACGCCGCGATTACTGAGACATATCTCACTGAGGAAGCCCTAGCTACCTAATTGAGTTCATTCCAGAACATACTCATCAGTCTTTTTGACTTTTTCTTTTTGTTCTTTTTATCTTTTTTCTCTTCCCGCAAATCATCCCGTCAACTTGAGGAGATAATGTTCACTCCACTGCCGAAACCCCTTCCAGCTCTGCACGGAGGATGCAGCAACGCTTAAAGCCATCTCTACTGACCCAACACACAGCAAAATCTACGCTCTCACAAGTTGCACTGTAATCAGCACTGGAGACAGGCGGCATCGGAAGATCCATACCTAACTGGTGCACGCAATCTAACGCAGCCCCCGATCTGTCACACACAACCAGCTTGCAGAATACCGGGAACACACCGTTAATGCAGCACAACACCAACAGCGGCACTCCCAGAACCGACCCTCCCACAGGTCTCGGACGACGCAAATGGTACATCCGCCACATCACGGGCAATCGGAACCCTCAGAATCCTGTCTCCCATCGCGCCAATCTGAAGACTCATGCCTACTTCCTTCCAGGAGAGATAACATTGACAGGATGAAAGAGCATACTCAGGCTCCCTTCTTCGACAGTCATGACAACAGCCACAAAACAAAACTGACTTACCCGAGATCACAGTGAATGAAGTTCGGCGGACACTTATGCTTTAACTATCTCCATCCATACTCATCAATTTGGGTAATTAGTTATGGTTCTTTTGCCATGCACGCTTTACACTATTATTTAGAATTGATGTTGTTTATTACTCGGTATGTAGAGATCGAAATGCTCAGTTTTCCACTTTCTACTCTCATCAATACTTGTTTTATAGGTTTAGCCAAGATCGGAGCTCAGAGACTTATTGTCATCCGGGTATTGTGATAGCTCACCCCGCATCCCCAATTCATGACAGCTCATATTATTTGACAATATACACCTACTCCGGAATGATATATGAGTAGGGATGAGCTTCGTGTTCGAGTCGAACCCATGTTCGACTCGAACATCGGCTGTTCGCCCGTTCGCCGAATTGCGAACGATATGGGCCGTTCGCGCTAAATTCGTGTGGCGCGTCACGGCCCATAATTCACTGCGGCATCGCAGTGCATTGCTGGCTGATGATTGGCCAAGCATGCACTATGACCCGCATGCTTGGCCAATCACAGCGCCGTCAGTAGAGAGAGCTGTAATTGGCCAAAGCCAGGGTGGCTTTGGCCAATTATGGCTCAGGGGATTTAGTACACACCCCACACTATATAAGGCCGCCTGCACGGCGGCCCTGTGTAGTGTGTGTTCCGGTGTGCTGAGAGATAGAGAGAGAGAGAGACAGTGTCATTTGATTTGAGTTAGATAGATTAGGCAGAACAGTCAGTCAGTTAGCTGCACTTACAGTGTATTGTGTATATATATGCATCCCAGGTGTTGCATATGTAGGAAGGCCAGTATGGTGGCCTGAATTTATGGGAGGAGCCCGGGGGGTATTTAAGCAGCCCGCTCACCTGTGGTGCTTGTCGGTTTCCTGTGCGCGATATACGTCACTAGGCCGACTATTCGATATACCAGCGTCCGCAAGTTCTTGCCTCGCAAGTTCCCGTATTCGATATTCCGTACTCAAAACCTTCGAAGTCCGCGTTTTTCGTTCGTATTTTGTACCACGCGTCTGGCTTGGCTGTCACAGGTAAGGTCCCGTCGGACTTTTCGTTTTCATATCATGTCACTAAACCGTGATTTCAAATTTTCGTTTCACTCGCATTTCACAAACTGCAATGTATATCGCTCGTACGTTCGATATGTTACCATTTCGACAGCACCGCGACGCAGACGTCGCTTCATTTCTAGCATGTCGGTATTCAAAAACGAAAAAAAAAAAAAATATATATGCGTCGGTAGACAGCCATAGCGAGTCGCAATTTGCAATTTATCAAGTCAGTTCGATACCAACCATTTCTCATTTCTGAAACATTTCTAAACTCATTTCTGACATTTCAAATTTATCGGATCAAGTCAGTTCGATACCAATCATTTCTCATTTCTGAAACATTTCTAAACTCATTTCTGACATTTCAAATCATTTCAAACATTTCTCATTTCAGTCACCTACCGCGCTCCGATTCGAATCCAGTCGCACCAAAAGATGCACCGATTCGTTCCGGTGTGCCCCAGTTATTACGGCCTCATTTCTATACATGCTCCAGAGTTGCGTTATTATCAGTCATTCGTACCTCTGTCATGGTTATCATTTCATTTCCACGTATCACGTTCCGACATGAATTCAGTCGCATGGAAATGCACCGATTCGTTTCGGCGTGCCCCAGGATTGGCCTCATTTCTATACATGCTCCAGAGTTACGTTATTATCAGTCATTCGTACCTCTGTCATGGTTATCATTTCATTTCCACGTATCACGTTCCGACATGAATGCGGTCGCATGGAAGTGCACCGATTCGTCTCGGCGTGCCCCAGGATTGGCCTCATTTCTATACATGCTCCAGAGTTACGTTATTATCAGTCATTCGTACCTCTGTCATGGTTATCATTTCATTTCCACGTATCACGTTCCGACATGAATGCAGTCGCATGGAAATGCATTGATTCGTCTCGGCGTGCCCCAGGATTGGCCACATTTCGGTACATGCTCCGGAGTCCGATTCGTAGTCAGTCGCTACAACAGCACGACCGATTCGAGCCTCCGTCATGGCAAACGATATGTTACACCGCACTTACCGCGCTCCGCTTTGAATCCAGTTGCATCTTCCATGCATCGATTCGTTACGGCGTGCCCCAGGGCTCGGCCTCATTTCTGAAACATGCTCCAGAGTCCGGATCATAGCTAGTCGCAGATATCGGGCGACTGATCCGTATCTCTGTCATGCAATTACTACCATTTCACTCCCACAACGCATCACCGTTTCGAAACCAGTCGCATCTGAGATGCACCGAGTCGTCACGGAATGCCTCGCTTGTTTCGACCGTATCCATACCTATACCAGAGCTCGGTTAGTTGCCAGTCGCAGAACACGGGCACAACCAAGTCGAGCCTCGGACAAGGTAATCATTTCTCTCATTCATTTCATACTGCGCTCCGATTCGAATCCAGATGCATCAAACAGGCACCGATTCGTCCCGGTGTGCACCAATGTCTTCAGTTGCCTCATTTCAATACATGCTCCAGAGCCCGGTTCATGGTCGAATCAGTCACGACACGACCAGGCCGGACCTCTGTCAGGGAGTTCACTCATTTCATAATCAAGGCAAACATTTCGAATCATTTCATTGTCACAAAGATCGCAAACACCATACAAACGGCCCCAGCCAACACCTGCATCAGAACTTGGTTAGCTATCAGTTGCGGCATAAACAATTCGTGCCTTTGCCAGGACAAACATTTCACGGTTACATACCACACTCCAATTCAAATCCAGTCGCATCCGTGATGCACCAACTTATTCCGGCATGCACCAGCGTTTCTTTGCCTCATTTCAGTATATGCTCCAGAGTCCAGGCCGCAGTCAGTCGCAGCTGCGGCACAACCGATTCGTGCCTCTGTCATGGCGAAACGTTTCTCATTCATTTCACTCTAAGGCAAACATTTCATTTATTTCGCTGTCGCATGCCGCGCCCCGATTCAAATTCAGGGCATCTGTCAGACATCCATTCATCCTGGCAAGCCCCAGTTGGTGCAGCCTCATTTGCGCAGTCATGGCACACCGATTCGTGCCTTTGTCATGGCACAAACAGTTCACTCATTTATTTAATGCCATGCACCTGTCGCTTAAACATGTTACAATTACCTTTCAAACCAGGTAGTCAAACACTCCACCGGTTCTCATCTGTCATTTCCTCTAGGTCAGTCAAAAAAAAAAAAAAAAAAAAGGGGGGGCCACACCCCGTCTTCCTTCGAAGCTCAGTCATGGTCCTGATTTCATTCGTTGGAACCTTCGCCTCGCGACTATACCCCCTCATAGTCACTGCACATCCAAGTATAACCTCTTGCAATCATCGCAAATACGCATCCAAACACAACTTCTTGCATTTCATTGCAAGCACACATCGAAACATAACTTCTTGCAATTGCAAGCACACATCCCATCATGACTTCTTGCAATCGTTGCAAGTACGCATCCAAACAGAACGTCTTGCAATCGTTGCAAGCACACATCCAAGCACAATTTCTTGCAATCATTTCAAACACGCATCCAATCACAAAACTTCTTGCAAACGTTGCAGGCATGCATTCAAGCATAACTTCTTGCAATCGTCGCGAGTACGCATCCAATTACAACTTCTCGCAGCCATTGCAAGCACACATCCAAGCTTAACGCTTGCAGTCTCGCAAGCACATGCAGCAATACGAACTTTTCACAGTCACTACAAACACATCTCCACCGACAGGAACTCCCTTGCAATCGTTGCAAGCACACATTCAAGCACAAATCTTACAATCATTACAAGACACGCATATTAGCATAACTTCTTGCAATCATTGCAAGCACGCATCCAGTCACAACTTCTCGCAAATGTTGCAGGGACACACCCAAGCATAACTTCTTGCAATCATGGCAAGCACGCATCCAAACACAACTTTATAATTGTTGCAAACACGCATCCAAGTATAACTCCTTGCAGCCCGTGCAAGCACATGCAGTAATACGGACTTCATGCAGTCACGGCAAACACATCTCCATTGACACAAACTCCCTGGCAATTGTTGCAAACACGTATTAAGCACAACTCTTGCAATCATTGCAGGGTTCGCATCTTAGCATGACTTCTTGCAGTTAGTACACATTTCCAGTGGCACACAATCAGTCACACATCAATCTTCAGTGGCACTTAATCGGCCACTTGTCTCCAGTGGCATTTCATACGAGCCATTCATCAATTTCTGTATCACATCTCGCTTAGGTCAGTTGAATTCAGGTTCCACCCCGCACCAGGTATCGTATTTCCACACACAGCTGGCTCCTCATAACATCATCAGGCTATACCTAGCCTACATCCAGCGTTTCTTGCCCTCACAGGACAGCAGAGAGTCATCCGTGTCTACGGCTCATACAGTAGAATCCTTTCTATGTGGCGTCCAGAAGCATCAGACCACAGCTAACGGCAAACGTTGCCCATCACAACTGCCATCTTCAGGGACATGTCAAAACCTCAGACATTCCCCAATCTAGACAAGCAGCCATCTACCTGGCCCTCTGTGGTTTCTACGGCCTAACAATTCACTTACTGGCACAGGCAGCCAGGTACTACGTAGACACAACTTGACTCGCTGGTAATACCATTATGTCCTTCAGCTTGTAGTCTCTAAAAACTCAATAAACCGGAACCGAGGTCTACAATAACCTCCTCCGAATTAACGAACACCACGCAGGCCAGCCTCCCCCTTGACAAACTGACCCGTATCAGGTTAGTTCCCCAAGACTTCACCCATACACGGGTGTGTACTAACAAGCAGCTGCAGTCTTTCCTAAAAATGCGGACCTATCAATGTCGGAAGGTCCCGTACTACGTGGGTCGGTGTATCAATGGTTATACCTTAAACTCTAGGGTCTTATCACCTACGTCGCTCTTATCACCCCAGGTAGCGACAGATGCCACAGCCACCACAGGCATCGCGGCAATTTTTGGCCATCATAGGTTCACAAGTACATGGCCCCAGAGACACTCCTAAACCCCGGGTTTACCCGGACTTCCTCCCTCTTCAAGTTACACCCAGTCATGGCAACCGCTTAACTCTAGGGTCTTATCTGGACAGGACAGGTCGTGGCTTGCCTCCGACGTCCGGTCCGAGGCGAGCCTCTTAATAAAGCCAGGTCCGCATCGCTCTGTTATGTCCTTCTTGCGCAGGCTGGTGTAATTAGCCTGGCAACACCAGTTTAATGTCCACTGCACGTTCGTTCCAGGCTGCCATCTTCTGGGACATGTCTACTATATTAACCAGTTCACTGTTGGGCCTTCTCCCCAGTTTGGTCATACAAGCAGCCATTTACTCGGCCTACCACGGGTTCTGGCGGCCCAGCGAGTTCACCCGCAGCAATCCCGCAGGCCAAGTTCTGTGTAGTTGGCTCGCTGCCAAAACCATTTCATCCTCCACCCTGCAGTGTCCAAAACCCAGCAATCAAGCTCCAGGATAGTCATCCATCTCCATAAAGTAAACAACGTCCGGTGGCCAGTAACCATACTCGCCCGCCTACTGTCACTCCTACCGGAACACTCAACCTCTAGTCCCCTATTACCTTTCCGGGCAACCCTCGAGTGCCTGCCAGTTCATCAAACACCTGGGGGTTCTTCTACACTGCCTACACCTCGACCCCATTCAGCACTCCAGTCACTCTTTAGTATTGGGGCAGCCATGGCAGCATTTCGGCATGGGTCCCAGACCACGTCATCAAGAGACTCAGCAGGTGAAACTCTGCCTACCTCGCCTGTACGTCCCCACACCTTAGGTGGAAACGGCACAAGCATTCACCAAACTTGCTCAAATAAATAAAGCCAAAACTAATAAAACCACACCCCTACCTGAATGTTTTTGCCCCCTTATTCTGGCATACCGACCAGCAGACCAAGGCACACTTTCAGGTCCATTTCATATTGTAAGTCCACACTTCCAGGTCTATTTCCGATGGTAAGTTTTATGCTAACTACAAATGTTATCTATGTCCATATCGGACATAGGGCTCCACCCATAAGTAGGAAGGCCAGTATGGTGGCCTGAATTTATGGGAGGAGCCCGGGGGGTATTTAAGCAGCCCGCTCACCTGTGGTGCTTGTCGGTTTCCTGTGCGCGATACCCACCCTCCCATCCCCATTTCAAGGCATTCATTTCATTCATTCATTTCATTCATTTCTCTCTACAGAATAATCATTTCTTTAACTAGGGTATGCCCCCTTATTCTGGCATACCGACCAGCAGACCAAGGCACACTTTCAGGTCCATTTCATATGGTAAGTCCACACTTCCAGGTCTATTTCCGATGGTAAGTTTTATGCTAACTACAAATGTTATCTATGTCCATATCGGACATAGGGCTCCACCCATAAATATATATACACTGTATTCAGTTTAGCTAGATCCGTTCCTGTTATCTTCTATCTAGACTATTTACATTTAATGCAGTGCGTCCTGCTCACAGTGTTCAGCTAGATCCGTTCCTGCTATTTACATTTAGTGCAGTGCGTCCTGCTCACAGTGTTCAGCTAGATCCGTTCCTGTTATCTTCTAGACTATTTACATTTAGTGCAGTGCGTCCTGCTCACAGTGTTCAGCTAGATCCGTTCCTGCAATTTACATTTAGTGCAGTGCGTCCTGCTCACAGTGTTCAGCTAGATCCGTTCCTGCTATTTACATTTAGTGCAGTGCGTCCTGCTCACAGTGTTCAGCTAGATCCATTCCTGCTATTTACATTTAGTGCAGTGCGTCCTGCTCACAGTGTTCAGCTAGATCCGTTCCTGTTATTTACATTTAGTGCAGTGCGTCCTGCTCACAGTGTTCAGCTAGATCCGTTCCTGCTATTTACATTTAGTGCAGTGCGTCCTGCTCACAGTGTTCAGCTAGATCCGTTCCTGCTATTTACATTTAGTGCAGTGCGTCCTGCTCACAGTGTTCAGCTAGATCCGTTCCTGCTATTTACATTTAGTGCAGTGCGTCCTGCTCACAGTGTTCAGCTAGATCCGTTCCTGTTATCTTCTAGACTATTTACATTTAGTGCAGTGCGTCCTGCTCACAGTGTTCAGCTAGATCCGTTCCTGTTATTTACATTTAGTGCAGTGCGTCCTGCTCACAGTGTTCAGCTAGATCCGTTCCTGCTATTTACATTTAGTGCAGTGCGTCCTGCTCACAGTGTTCAGCTAGAGCCGTTCCTGCTATTTACATTTAGTGCAGTGCGTCCTGCTCACAGTGTTCAGCTAGATCCGTTCCTGTTATCTTCTAGACTATTTACATTTAGTACAGTGCGTCCTGCTCACAGTGTTCAGCTAGATCCGTTCCTGCTATTTACATTTAGTGCAGTGCGTCCTGCTCACAGTGTTCAGCTAGATCCGTTCCTGTTATCTTCTAGACTATTTACATTTAGTGCAGTGCGTCCTGCTCACAGTGTTCAGCTAGATCCGTTCCTGTTATCTTCTAGACTATTTACATTTAGTGCAGTGCGTCCTGCTCACAGTGTTCAGCTAGATCCGTTCCTGTTATCTTCTAGACTATTTACATTTAGTGCAGTGCGTCCTGCTCACAGTGTTCAGCTAGATCCGTTCCTGTTATCTTCTAGACTATTTACATTTAGTGCAGTGCGTCCTGCTCACAGTGTTCAGCTAGATCCGTTCCTGTTATCTTCCTACTGACAGGCAGGCTTGTCTGGTTACAGTATATAAAGCTACCTGAAGAAAATTACAGGTGTTCTATTTGATCCTATTAGTACCACGGTCAGGCAGCTAGACTATTTACATTTAGTACAGTGCGTCCTGCTCACAGTTTTCAGCTAGATCCGTTCCTGTTATCTTCCTACTGACAGGCAGGCTTGTCTGGTTACAGTATATAAAGCTACCTGAAGAAAATTACAGGTGTTCTATTTGATCCTATTAGTACCACGGTCAGGCAGCTAGACTATTTACATTTAGTACAGTGCGTCCTGCTCACAGTGTACAGCTAGATCCGTTCCTGTTATCTTCCTACTGACAGGCAGGCTTGTCTGGTTACAGTATATAAAGCTACCTGAAGAAAATTACAGGTGTTCTATTTGATCCTATTAGTACCACGGTCAGGCAGCTAGACTATTTACATTTAGTACAGTGCGTCCTGCTCACAGTGTTCAGCTAGATCCGTTCCTGTTATCTTCCTACTGACAGGCAGGCTTGTCTGGTTACAGTATATAAAGCTACCTGAAGAAAATTACAGGTGTTCTATCCCAGCTTAGTGCAGCTACAGGCCATTAGTATGTCTGGAAGGCCAAGAAGGAGAGGCAGACAGTCACAAGCCAATAAGAGAGGGCAAGCAGGCTCTGTGTCTAGTGCTGGTCGTGGAGACGGTGCATCCTCATCAGCACGTGGCCATGGGACACGCTTGGCCTTTTTTTCGGCAGCTGGCCGTGTTGAGCCGCAACATGCGGAAGACTTGGTCGAGTGGATGACCAAGCCGTCCTCATCCTCCTCATCCTCTCTCACCCATGCCCAGGGTGCTTTGTCTGGCAAAGCAGCGGCCTCTTCCCTCAGCTCAATGTCATCAGTGACTCCTTCCCTAGCTCCACCATGTCCTCATGAGGATTCCCTCGAACTGTTTGACCACAGTGTTGGGTACATGCTCCAGGAGGATGCCCAGCGTTTGGAAGGCTCTGATGACGATACTGAGCTCGATGAAGGCAGTAACATGGACACGGACAGAGGGGGTGCCCAAGAAGGACAGCAATCTGGCAGTCATGCTCCCCCTGCTGCAGCATACTGCCAGGTTTGCTCCAGTGATGAGGAGGGAGGGGATGATGAGGTCACTGACTCAACGTGGGTGCCTGATAGGAGAGGAGGAGGAGGAGGAGGAGGTGGCGGCACATCACCAACGAGGCAGGATGCCCTCCAGGGGCCAGCCTAAGGGCAGCACATTGACTGCATCACACCCCAAAGCTCCACATGTGCAGGGCGCTGCAGTCTCTGCGCGTTATTCAAAAAGTTCTTTGGTGTGGGCCTTTTTTGAGACGAGTGCATCAGATCGCACCGCTGCTATTTGCAACATATGTCTCAAGCGTATCTCGCGTGGCCAAAACATCTCCCGCTTGGGTACCACATGCTTGACCAGACATATGTTGACCTGCCATGCAGTTCGTTGGCAAGCGTATCTAAAAGACCCACACCAAAGAACAAAGAGGATCTCTCCTTGCTCCTCATCAGCTGAGATTTCCAACCCCACTAGACCTTCAGTCCTCTCTGAGACCTGCAGTGAGAGGAATGAAGGTGTAGAATTAGGTGTGTCACAGCCAAGTACTTGTGGGCAATCTGCTTTTGGTACACCGACGTCAGATTGTACCAGGCAAATTTCCCTGCCCCAGCTGCTGCACCGCCGAAAGAAGTTTGCTCCCAGCCATCCACATGCCCAGCGGTTGAATGCTAGCTTGGCAAAATTGCTAGCACTTCAACTGCTGCCTTTTCAGTTGGTAGACTCTGCCCCCTTCCGTGAGTTTGTGGAATGTGCGGTTCCTCAGTGGCAGGTACCCAAACGCCACTTTTTCTCACGGAAGGCGATTCCGGCTCTCTACCGGCATGTGGAAGGCAATGTCCATGCCTCGCTGGACAGGGCGGTCAGCGGTAAGGTGCATATTACCGCTGACTCATGGTCCAGCAGGCATGGACAGGGACGTTACCTAAGTTTCACGGCGCATTGGGTGACTCTGCTGGCAGCTGGGAAGGATGCAGGACAAGGTGCAGTAGTGTTGGAGGTTGTTCCGCCACCACGCCTCCAAAATGCTGATGGTGACACACCTCTCTCCTCCACCCCCTCCTCTTCTTCTTCCTCCATGGCCTCTTCCTCGGAACCAGCGGTGCTCCGTAGGCGTTCAAGGGGCTACGCAAGTACGCAGGCCAAAAGATGCCATGCGGTGCTTGAGCTGGTGTGCTTGGGGGACAGGAGCCACACTGGGGCAGAGGTTCTGTCAGCTCTGCAGGGGCAGGTTCAGAGGTGGTTGACGCCACGCCAACTTAAGGCAGGAATGGTGGTTTGCGACAATGGTACCAACCTCCTCTCTGCCCTCCGACAGGGACAAATGACCCATGTGCCCTGTTTGGCTCACGTCCTTAACTTGGTGGTGCAGCGGTTCTTGGGCAGGTACCCGGGCTTACAGGATGTCCTGAGGCAGGCCAGGAAAGTCTGTGTGCATTTCCGCCGGTCATATAATGCCAGTGCTCGGCTGACGGACCTCCAAAAGGAGTTTAACCTGCCCAAGAACCGCCTAATCTCTGACATGCCCACCAGGTGGAACTCAACGTTGGCCATGCTGCAGCGGCTGCACACGCAGCAGAGGGCCATCAATGAGTACCTGTGCGACTATGGCACCAGGACAGGGTCAGGGGAGCTTGTTTTTTTTTCCCCACGCCAGTGGGCCATGATCAGGGATGCATGCACTGTCCTGTCACCATTCGAGGAGGCCACGAGGATGGTGAGCAGTGACAGTGCATGCATCAGTGACACTGTCCCCCTTGTCCACCTGTTGGAGCACACGCTGCGTGGAATAATGGACAGGGCACTTGAGGCAGAACAGAGGCAGGAAGAGGAGGACTTCCTTAGCTCTCAAGGCCCCCTTTATCCAGACAGTGTTCCTGCGTGCCCGCCGATCACACAGGAAGAGGAGGAAGAGGAGGAGGAGGAAGATTGTGTCAGTATGGAGGTGGAGCCTGGCACTCAGCATCAGCAGCAGTCTTTAAGGGATCAGTCCCAAGAAACACATGGACTTGTACGTGGCTGGGAGGAGGTGGCTGCGGACCATGTCGTTCTTAGTGACCCAGAGGACTCCGGACCGAATGCCTCAGCAAACCTACGCTGCATGGCCTCCCTGATCCTGCAAAGCCTGCGTAAGGATCCTCGTATTCGTGGTATCAAGGAGAAGGACCAATACTGGCTGGCAACCCTCCTTGATCCACGTTACAAGGGTAAGGTTGCGGACCTTATCTTGCCATCGCAGAGGGAGCAGAGGATGAAACATCTTCGGGAGGCCTTGCAGAAAGGTCTGTGCAACGCGTTCCCAGAGACTGGGAGGTTACAAACTCCTGTTTCTGGACAACGTGTTGCTGAGGCTTCGGTCAGTCAAAGAAGGAGCGGTGGAGAAGGTGGCCGTCTGACCGATGCGTTCAGACAATTTATTGGTCCGCAGCCCCAAGGTATGATCGGTTCCAGCAACCATCGCCAGCGTCTGTTTTACATGGTGCAGGAATACCTAGGGGCAAGATCAGACTTGGACACCTTTCCCACCGAAAATCCTCTGGGTTACTGGGTCTTGAGGATGGATCACTGGCCAGAGCTTGCACAGTATGCAATTGAGCTACTGGCCTGTCCTGCATCCAGCGTTCTTTCGGAACGCACATTCAGTGCTGCTGGAGGCGTGGTAACCGATCACAGGGTGCGTCTGTCCACCGACTCGGTCGATCGGCTGACCTTCATAAAAATGAATGAGTCTTGGATCACCACCAGCTACCAAGCACCTGATGCTGATGTAACCGAATAATTTTTTTTGAAATCTCAGATCCCTTCAAAGACTGCCTATGCTGATGCTGAGTGACTATCCCTGAGTAATTATCCTCTTCCTCCTCAATCATCACGCTGATAGCTTGTAAGAACATTTTTGGTTCTGGGCGCCACCACCAGTGCCTAAGGCACAATTTTTCAGCCCCCGTTTAACAGGGGCGTGTAATTACAATTTTTGATGTAATACTTTGCAGCAGGGCTCGTTCCTGCATTCCAACTAGAGTGTCTGTGAGGGGTTGCAGTGTTGTGGCACCAGCACCAGTGCCTAAGGCCCAATTTTTCTGCCCCTGTCTAACAGGGGCGTGTAATTACAATTTTTGATGCAATACTTTGCAGCAGGGCTCGTTCCTGCGTTCCAACTAGAGTGTCTGTGAGGGGTTGCAGTGTTGTGGCACCAGCACCAGTGCCTAAGGCCCAATTTTTCTGCCCCTGTCTAACAGGGGCGTGTAATTACAATTTTTGATGCAATACTTTGCAGCAGGGCTTGTTCCTGCGTTCCAACTAGAGTGTCTGTGAGGGGTTGCAGTGTTGTGGCACAAGCACCAGTGCCTAAGGCCCAATTTTTCTGCCCCTGTCTAACAGGGGCGTGTAATTACAATTTTTGAAGCAATACTTTGCAGCAGGGCTCGTTCCTGCGTTCCAACTAGAGTGTCTGTGAGGGGTTGCAGTGTTGTGGCACCAGCACCAGTGCCTAAGGCCCAATTTTTCTGCCCCTGTCTAACAGGGGCGTGTAATTACAATTTTTGATGCAATACTTTGCAGCAGGGCTCGTTCCTGCGTTCCAACTAGAGTGTCTGTGAGGGGTTGCAGTGTTGTGGCACCAGCACCAGTGCCTAAGGCCCAATTTTTCTGCCCCTGTGTAACAGGGGCGTGTAATTACAATTTTTGAAGCAATACTTTGCAGCAGGGCTCGTTCCTGCGTTCCAACTAGAGTGTCTGTGAGGGGTTGCAGTGTTGTGGCACCAGCACCAGTGCCTAAGGCCTAATTTTTCAGCTCCTGTTCAACAGGGGCATGTAATTACAATTCTTGATCTAATATTTCACAGCAGGGCCCTGTGAGGGCTTACAGTGTTGTGGCCACAGCAACACCTAAGGCCCAAATTTCTGCTGAGTATATAGGGCAGGACCCTACTTTCAAACATCTAACTTACAAACGACTCCTACTTGCAAACGGAAGGAGACAACAGGAAGTGAGATGAAATCTACCCCTAGGAAGGGAAATTCTCTCCTGTAAGAGTTAATATGGGAAAACAATTTCTCCTTTCCACTGATGCTTTCCAATCCTTGTTCCACAAAAAAACCCAAATTTTCAAAAAACATTTTTCATTGGGACAAAAAAGTGAGGTGAAATCTTCTGAAGAGGAGGAAAGACAGCAAAACAAATGTCACAGGGGTGATAACCCTTCCCTATGTTTTCCAAAAAGCTTAGAAAAGATTTTTTGGCTGGAGCTAAACACGTTAAAAATGTTCAAAATTACAAACAGATTCTACTTAACAACAAACCTACAGTCCCTGTCTTGTTTGCACCGCCTGTATACTGCTGTTCAGAGTATATAGGGCCTGGTGGCCCCACACCTTTCCTTATTTTAATTTGGGTGCGGGGTTCCCCTTAATATCCATACAAGACCCAAAGGGCCTGGTAATGGACTGGGGGGTACCCATGCCGTTTGTCTCACTGATTTTCATCCATATTGCCATGACCCGACATGACATTAAACCCGCAAGCAGTTTTAAATGAGATTTTTTCCTTTAAAAATGACATTTGGTGCAGGGACTGTTCTAAACATGGGAAACACGCGTCACTTTACAGGCATACTATAGACACCCCCCAGGTACGATATTTAAAGGTATATTTCACTTTTTTTTTTTTTACTTTAAGCATCATTAAAATCACTGCTCCCGAAAAAACGGCCGTTTTTAAAAGTTTTTTTTGCATTGATACATGTCCCCTGGGGTAGGACCCGGGTCCCCAAACCCTTTTTAGGACAATACCATGCAAATTAGCCTTTAAAATGAGCACTTTTGATTTCGAACGTTCGAGTCCCATAGACGTCAATGGGGTTCTAACGTTCGTGCGAACTTTCGGTCCGTTCGCGGGTTCTGGTGCGAACCGAACCGGGGGGTGTTCGGCTCATCCCTATATATGAGATACTTCATGCATATCCAGATCAATTGGTATAATCGAATCCTCCCCATAAACGACTTGATCCACCCGCAAAGCCTCTAAACAGGTCTATTGAGGCAATATCTGCCGTATCCCACATGTGCACATACTTTTAAGTAAACCCCAGTTGAAGCTACTCATTTGTCTCAGTAACCTCTCCTAATCACCTCTGAGCTCCATCCTTGAATGTGGTTATATAAACATTAGCTTCTAAAGGGCACTGTTTTTGCGCTAGAGGGCTTGTTGCTTTGATGCTAATTAGCAGCCTTGACACAAGAGAAAGATGGAGGGAGGGGGGAGAGAGGAGGGGGGAAAGAAGGAAAAGGGAGGAAGGGGAAAGGGAAGCAGAGGAGAGAGAGTCAACAGGCCTTTTCCTTCTTTTTTCCTTTTGATCTTTCATCTCCTCTTGGTTATACCACATCCTCACAGGATGCTCTACAGCCAAGGATTTGCTAATGTTCAATGTTATAAGTTTTGTTTTTTATCGTGTTCAAATTATCTTAAGTTCTACAATACACGTATCATAAAGACTCGTTTAGACAACACAGAATTAACACAGATGCTTCCCCCTACCATTATCTGACCTTTATTGCAAAGTGGAGATATACCTTAACATATATAATCTCCGCACACTGACATGCACAACATGGACACACGGCCTTAACCCTAACATCTCGCACATCCGCATGCTACACCTAATCCCCACTAGCCTACCCCTTCGCACGATAAGGCTCTCGGTTTGACGGTTTAGAATGTATAACTTGTCTCACACCTCTCTTTCGACAGACCAACCCCCACACAGTGGCAATCTATTGATACCATTCTTCATACCCCATTTCCTATATCACACGCCACTGATCCTTTCCGGAATACCCACATCTGTGGATCCCGTCCACCTGGACAGGTGAGCAAATTACCACCTGCCACCGGAACACCCCCCCCTTTTTTAACCTATTCCTTTACCCCAATCGCACCACCCTACGCGCCCCATCTGCTCCCGAACCCACAAAAATAACCACATACACACTAATTGCAGTTAGATCCCTAGCCCCCCCTCCAGCCTGTTTCTTTGCCACGGCTCCTGAAACACTCCCCACCTTCAAACAAGAAGGCTCGCTGATAAATCTTTAAGATGAGTTCTTCACTAACTTCTATAGCTACTCCTACGCTTAAAATTATCTCACTTAACACCAGAGGACTCAACATACCCGAAAAACGTTCCAAACTTCTCCTGACCATGCATCGCAACAAAGCTGACATTATCTTCCTACAAGAAACACATTTTCGTTCCGACTCCACACAGAAACTACATAACCATCATTTCCCAACGGTGTATCATGCAACCAATCCGCTATCCAAATCTAAAGGGGTTTCTATACTCATAGCAAAAGGCTGCCCTTTTCAACTAGCCGATACAATGACTGACAACGATGGTAGATTCCTTTTTCTGAAAGGGTCACACCTAAATAGGAAAATCACGCTAGCTAACATATACGCTCCAAACACCGTCCAAGTATCTTTCTACCGTGACATCACTGACTCACTAATCACATTCCAGGAAGGTATTCTTTTTCTAGGTGGAGACTTTAATATCCCGCTCTAACCCCACTCAGGATACTTCATCTGGTACATCCTCTCTCCCTTATGCAGCCCTACGAACAATTAAATCCCACCTTCAAAATATGCTACTTCACGACACTTGGCGAACGTTAAACCCCAATGGCAAAGATTTCACTTTTTTTTCAGCACCACACCACCGGTACTCCGGAATAGATTATCTCTTCATGTCACAAAAAGATTTGTCAATGCTCAAACGCGCGTCCATAGACACTATGTTCCTATCGGATCACCACCCTGTTTCCATGACAATGACATTCCCTGATACTCCTCCCCACTCGCAGAAGTGGCGACTAGACTCCTCCTTACTTACTGATCCAAACATCGCAGCAGAAGTTGAACAACATATCAAACAATACTTCCAAGAGAACAAACCCCCCGACACCTCTCCACTTATTAACTGGGAAGCCCACAAATGTGTGCTCCGTGGCTTCCTTATTGCAGCAGCCGCCAAACGAAATCGTGAAAGGCGACAACACTACACTGAACTCACTGATCGGATCCAGAAGCTAGAAAAAGCGCACAAACATACGCAAGCTCTAGCTACCTTGACTGACCGAAATGAACTGTTAGACCTTCTAGGAAAGCAAATACGGCGCAAATATATCCTATCTCAGAAAACATTCTATGAATACGGCAATAAAGCCAGTAAAATGCTTGCAAGAGCCCTACAAAACAAAAAAGCCTCCACGACGATACACTCAATCATAGATGCAACAGGGAAAAAAATGAACTCGACCCCAGATATAGCTAAACAGTTCGTCAAATACTATTCTAAACTTTATAACCTTCCCCCAACGGACCCACCCACAGATGCAAACACAAGGAAACAATTGATTATTGATTTCCTGCGACAATATAGCCCAGCTCCTATTTCTGAATCCATGGCACAAGATCTAGATACCCCCTTGAACAGAGAAGAAGTCGACCTAGCATTGAAACAAATGAAAATGGGCAAAAGTCCCGGACCCGACGGTTTGACTGTAGGATATTACAGAACTTATGCTGGTATCCTTACCCCCTTTTTTCTGTCCGCATATAACTCATTCACGACTCCCTCTGAACCCCCTCGAGACCTACTAACTGCACACATTACAGTAATCCCAAAGCCAGGTAAGGAACCAACAGTGGTCTCTAGTTACAGACCCCTTTTGCTACTCAACGTAGATCTCAAATGGTACGCCAAAGCAATACCAAACCGACTTCTCCCCCTTCTCCCCCAACTAGTCCATCTCGACCAAGTTGGCTTCGTCAGCAAGAGATAATATGCTCAAAGCCATTAATGTTCACCACTGGCTTACATCCACCCAGCATCAAGGATTCATACTTTCCCTCGACGCAGAGAAGGCATTCGACAGAGTGGCCTGGGACTACATGACAGAAGCACTGAAGGCTATAGGCCTCCCTACCAAAACGCTAAACTTCATACTAACGCTCTACTCTAACCCCACCGCTAGAGTCCGAGTGAATGGCCACCTGTCGGATGCCTTCTCTGTGTCGAATGGAACACGCCAGGGATGCCCACTTTCCCCTCTAATCTTCATCCTCACCCTTGAACCACTTCTGAGACGACTCAGAGCGAACCCAGATGTGAAAGGCATAGAGATTAAAAACCGCACCTACAAACTAGCAGCCTTTGCGGACGACATTCTCCTCTTTCTTACCGAACCGCTCACCACACTCCCGAACATGCTCAAAGATTTCGATACCTTTAAGACCCTGACCAATCTACAAATCAATTTTACGAAATCTAATGCCTTAAACGTTACATTACCCTCCAAAACTTACAAGCAATGCTAAACAATGTTTCCATTTACTTGGAACGATCGCGCGATCACCTATCTGGGCATTCAACTCCCAAAATCCCTTTTTGGACTTGTACTCCCTAAACCACCTACCATTACTACAAAACATAATAAGAGATTTAACAAAATGGGCCTCAGGCCTATTTTCCTGGTTTGGTAGAGCCGCCATCATTAAAATGAATATCTTGCCCAGAATATTGTACCTTCTACAGACAATTCCAATAAAGATCCCACTTGCCTTCTTCTCAACATATCGAACAACATGCATAAAATTTGTGTGGGGCAAACTAAAACCGAGACTTAGCTACATAAAGCTCATCTCTCCCAAACTCAAAGGAGGAATAGGTCTACCTGATATAAGAAAATACCAACAAGCAAGCCACCTTGCTAGGATCACAGATTGGAACATACATACCAAGTATAAAGATTGGATCCAACTGGAACAATCAATGTCGCCTCTTCCATTAGCTCATCTTCCCTGGATCACACATCGACACCCCCCCCAGGATGTAAACTCCACCCACTCATCAACCCAACACTGCTCTCCTTTCGGGATGCATGCAACAAACACAAAATCTCTTCAATCCTGGGCCCAATGACACCACTAGCACAAAACCCAGAGTTCACCCCAGGTACACATACTTCCTTTTTAGCTGAAGGTTGGCCTCATCCAAACATCCGAGCAGAACAGTTCTTTGACAATGGTCGCCTTCTATCTCAAACAGAACTTGTTGCCAAAATGACCACAGATTTGTTCCCCTTTTGGACGTATGTACAAATTAGACACTTCTTTGACAAACCTAAGCCCCGACCAGACTGGTCTAGATGTACCACTACCTTCGAATCCTTATGCTTGAAAGAGGAGCCCCAAAACCACTTATTTTCTCTTACTTACACCTTGCTATTCTCAGACCAAAATTCCAACCTACACTAGACCAACAAAAAATGGGAACAAGAACTCTCAATTAACCTTACAGAGATGGCTTGGGAAAACATCTACATGCACGTACATAAGGGAACAATAAACGTTCAGATACAGGAGAATGCATTTAAAGTATTATCCAGGTGGTACCGAACCCCACTTAAGCTACATTGTTTCAACCCAGCTCTCCCCCAGCAATGCTGGAGATGTAAGACAGAAATAGGCTCTCTCATACATATATGGTGGACATGCCCTAAACTCCAGCCCTTCTGGACAGAGGTCCACAGATATATCACACAAATAACCACCTACGCACTTGAATACACCCCAGCGCAGTTTCTCCTTCACCATTCCACGACCCCAACACGCTCTTACTTCCGCTCCCTAGCCATGCACATGGTTAACGCAGCAAAGATGTGCTTTCCATTCAAGTGGCGCTCTCCTTATCCACCATCTATGGCAGACTGGTTTAAACGTATACAAAAAACTGCGGAAATGGAAGAGCTCATACATCAAGCGAAAGATACACCCGCTACGTTCACCAACACATGGGCCTGCTGGCTACATTTCATCACCACAGATGAATACAAAAGAGCCATGCCGTGAGAGAGACGTGGGAGCTGTGGCAGAGAAGGAGAAGACCCCCCCAACCCCACATCCCCTTACCCCCTCATTCGCTATCCGGACCTCTATCACACGCGACATTACACCACCTACTGACACAGAGAAATTCCATCCATTCTCTCAAACAAGGTTATGTAGAAATGCAAGGTTTTTCCATCTATGACTTGTAATCTTTTTTTTTCCTATTTAGACATCTATAAACATGAATACTTTAAACGGCGGCTGCGTCCGCAATCCTGTATTACATATTACATGTTCTTATTTCTATTATTGTCGCTCTTAGACTCAAATACATATCCCTCGTATGATTACAGTCCATTGGCATTAGTTGTCCAATGCCTTGTTGTGTACTCTTACACTTGTGATACTATATGTACTATTTTGTACCACGTTTTGTACTTTGAGAAATTTCTTTGATATTCATAACATGTATTGATCCTTTACTTTCAATAAAATATGGTTAAAAAAAAGGTGAAATATTCCTTTAAATTTCGTACCTGGGGGGTGTCTATAGTATGCCTTTAAAGTGGCACATTTTTTCAGTGTTTCCGTGTTTAACAGTCCCTGCACAAAATGACATTTCTAAAGGAAAAAAGTAATTTAAAAGTACTTGCAGCTATAATGAATTGTCGGGAACGGCAATACAGATAAAAGTAATTGAAAAAAACGGCATGGGATCCCCCCAGTCCATTACCAGGCCCTTTGGGTCTGGTATGAATATTAAGGGGAACACCGAACCAAATCTAAAAAAAAATTGCATGGGGGTCCCCCCAAATTCAATACCAGGCCCTTCAGGTCTGGTATGGATATTAAGGGAACCCTGCACTAAATTTGTAAAAAAAAATGGCATAGGGGTCACCCTCAAAATCCATACCAGACCCTTTAGGTCTGGTATGGATTTTAAGGGGAACCCCATGCCAAAATTTAAAAAAAAATGGCGTGGGGGTCCCCCCAAAAATCCATACCAGACCCTTATCCGAGCACGCAACCTGGCAGGCCGCAGGAAAAGAGCGGGGGACGAGAGAGCGCCCCCTTCTGAACCACACCAGGCCACATGCCCTCAACATGAGGAGGGTGCTTTGGGGTTCAGCGCGATGACAGTTCTTTTATAAGTGAGGGCGGGGCCACACGGTGACGTGCCTGGGTGACCCCACCCCCCTCTGATGCACGGGGACTTCCCAACGGCTTCCCCCTTGGTGTCAGAGGCATCACCATGTGGCCCCGCCCTCACTTATAAAAGAACTGTCATGGTGCTGAAGCATCATAAGGCGGGTGCCTCCCATGGAGGCGGATCTTTTTTTTTTTCAGTCTGTCGAGAGCGAGAGAAGAAGATGAATGGACATCGTGGAACATTTTTATTTTTTAATAAAGGACTTGTCCCAAGATGTGTCTTGTGGTTTTTTAACATTTTGACACTTTTTTGTGAAATGGTATGGGTACAATGTACCTGTTACCATTTCAAACAGGGGGGGCGGGATCTGGGGGTCCCCTTGTTAAAGGGGGCTTCCAGATTCCGATAAGCTCCCCGCCCACAGACCCCCACAACCACCGGGCAAGGGTTGTGGGGATGAGGCCCTCCCCATGTTGAGGGCATGTGGCCTGGTATGGTTCAGCCTGCCAGGTTGCGTGCTCGGATAAGGGTCTGGTATGGATTTTTGGGGGGACTCCCACGGCATTTTTTAAAAATTTTGGCTTGGGGTTCCCCTTAAAATCCATACCAGACCTGAAGGATCTGGTTTGGATTTTGAGGGGGACCCCTACGCCTTTTTTAAAAACAAAATTGGCGCAGGGTTCCCCTTACTATCCATACCAGACCTGAAGGGCCTGTCATGTAATTTGGGGGGACCTCCACGCAATTTTTTTTTTTAATTTTGGTTCGGGGTTCCCCTTAATATTTATACCAGACCCAAAGGGCCTGGTAATGGACTGGGGGGGATCCCATGCCGTTTTTTTCAATGATTATCTGTATTGCTGAGACCAGACAATTCATTATAGCCGCTAGTAGTTTTAAATGACTTTCTTTCCTCTAGAAATGTCATTTTGTGCAGGGACTGTTCTAAACATGAGAAAAATGTGCCACTTTACAGGCATACTATAGACACCCCCCCAGGTACGAAATTTAAAGGAATATTTCACTTTTATTGTTTCACTTTAAGCATTATTAAAATCACTGCTCTCGAAAAAAAAAAAAAAACTGACGTTTTTTAAACTTTTTTTGCATTGATAAATTTCCCCTGGGGCAGGACCCAGGTCCCCAAACACTTTTTATTAAAATAACTTGCATATTAACCCTTAAAATTAGCACTTTTGATTTTTCACGTTTGTGTCCCATAGACTTTAACGGTGTTCGCGTGTTCGAACAAATTTTTTGCCTGTTTGCATGTTCTGCTGCGAATCGAACCAGGGAGTGTTCGGCTCATCCATAATCCCGACTCTGTCCGGATTCAGTGGCTTATCAATGCTTAGAAGATACCCGTTGTACCTCATGCTACAGTTGTCTCTTGGCAGTAGCTTGCTAAAAAATTTAGGGCAGTCACTGTTGAAGTACAGTCTTTTTTCTTTTCTTTCAAGTTCCCTCCCTAGTTGGCCATTGCTTGTTACAAACCACAGTAAGCTGACATGAGCAGGATTCAAGAAAGGAAAATTATAGTAAGTACAGGAAAACAATTTTCCCAAATCTATCCATTGATATATTAATAGTTTGCCATGTTGCAGAACTGGTAACCTGGACAACTTCATGTCAAAGTATGATCAAAATTCCACATTGAACCAATTATGAGCACTATAATAAAGGCATTATTACTGAAAGCTGATATCTATAAACAACTTGATAAAAAAATGTACTTACTGGATGTTTTTACATATTATTTGCCATTTTTTTTGTAAATTTCTTAGCTCAAAAAATTGTTGAACATGTTTACACTCATATGCTTGCAGCTCAATTCCATCTACATTGTACTTGTGTCTTTTGTTATAGCTTTTATATAACCTTAGGTCTGAATGATTCATGAGATAAGTAGTGTCTTTTGCAGCTTGACATATTTTTCATCCTTTTATTTTCAGGCCCTTAGGTCTATGAATACGTATATGCTTGAAATAAATTATTATGTGGTAGCTGCGTTTTTCATTAGAAAGGAAAATGTATCTCAGTTGTGCGCTATTTTTAAATAGGTAGTATTAAACTTTTGGCAAACCACTCGCCAGACTACAAAGGTTAAGCTGCTAGTCAAGCTGAATAGTAGGCACTTCCCGATGACTGCATGCTGGATCCCTTTATTCATAGAACACCACCAGAGCCTTCAGTACTGAGGTACTCTGATATGAAAATTTCATCTGGCTTTGACCACCTGCTTCTGCCTCATATTTTTCACCAATCTTTGTAATGGGTGGTTATACTAATCTATTGTGAGTAGTAGGACGTTGGGGAGGGAAAGCCACATACATTTCACAAGTGGATTAAATTTTAATACTTTGTCCATATTTTATTCATATACAGTATATAGTTGAGCAGTTTACAAAGAGTACAGTAACAGACCTATTTTTTAATACAGAAAGGGTTTAGACACCTGGGCAATCAGGACAGGACTAAGCTGAGTAGACTTACTTAACCATTCAGACATTGATCAATGTAGGACCTGCAGTCAGTATCACACGTTGGCAGGGGCATTTTCTGAATGCAGTGGGCTTGTGTGCAAGATTGTAAGATCCCCACCAAAGAAAACACAAACTGAAGATTCACCCACATTGAGCTTTGTGTTGCTACATCTAGATCCATGAACCTTATATATCTGGATGCATCAAAACTCTAGACTCTGTGGCCCTGTACAGCCTACTTGACAGGCTCATCCTTAGTGGCAGGGGCCAGCAACTGTCGAGATCATAAACATCTAGGTGAGAAGTATGTAGGTTTTTTTCTTAGAAAACAGTTGCAGGCACTCACATCCCCCGCCACCAGCAGGACACAGGTTTCAGTAGTGAGCAGTATGCTCTGGGTGCATGACTCAGGAGTGCGTATGGTACAGTACTCAAGAGTATGTATCTTACAGGGCTCAGTAGTGTGTATCACACAGGTTACAGGGCTCAGGAGTGGGTAACACAGAGCTAGCTCTCTTACCAACATCCTTAGTACAGAGACAGTGATCTCTCCTCCCTCAGTGAATTGCTCTCCTCTCACCCCCCCATATAGTATAGAGCTCCCCTCACCTACCCAGTACAAAGTGTCATAAAGGAGGACTGCTATGGTGCTATGGAAGAACAACTAGGACTTCCCTGAGAGTGCCAGGGAGAAGTCCTCAGTGCCAGTGAGGGCTGCAGGAGGAGCAACTGCCATGAGGCTGGTGTTGCTCACCTTCTGCTCTGTGTCACGTGGGCAGGGAGGGTTCTGTGCCTGAGCCGCTGGAAGAGGCACGCTGTCACTGGTAAACACAGAAGCCTGCAGAGGAAGCTAGTAGGTGGGAAAACGTCCTCTACCAGCTTTTGTGTTTACCAGTGATGTCAGTGATCACAGGGAGTGCCGGAGATAGCCATGTTCTGGCTGAAAAAGTACAGAACATACAACAGAGCACATACAGTGCAGCAGTCATGACTATATTATGTACAATATAGTGTGTAGAGTGCAGAAGTCAGGACTATATAATGTACAAAAGAGTGTATAAAGTTTAGCATTCAGGTCTATGTAATTTCCAACAGAGCATATAAACTGCAGCTGTTAGGACTCTATTAAGTACAACCATAGGTGTGCGCAGCCTATTGCATTAATGTGCGCACCCCAAAGTTCAAACATACATGCCTTTCTCTGAAGCCTCAATTGCACTGGACAGGGAATGAATGGGAAGAGATCTGTGCTGAGCAGTTTCCTGTTCATTCACAAACAGAAGCATAATAAACACAGTTTACTATGCTTCAGTTATGAATGAACACAGTGAATGAGTGTGTTCACAGTGTTCATTTAGAAAAGGAAGGGGGAGCTAAATGACAGCCCTTTCCCCCGCTCTCCATCCTGAAACATCCCCCGCAGCAGCCAAGGGGAGAGGAGAGTAGAGGAGGGAAGCTGGCAGCACTGCAGGGGGGGCAACACAGGGGGAAACCTGGGCAGTAGGTGGAGCTGGCACCGCATAGAGTGATTAGGGTGTGCCCAGGCACCCCTGGCACACCCCCTGCGCATGCCTATGGGTACAACATGGTACATAGAGTGCATTAGCCAGGACTATCTAGCATATAGAGTAGTCAGAACTACAGGAGTCATGACTATTCAGCATTAAAAAGTGCAGTGATCAGGACTATTTAACACACAACATAATGTACAGTGTGCTGAGGTCAGGGGTATATAGAGTGTACAGTGCAGCAGTCAAGAATATGCAACGTACAACCCAGCACATACAGTGCAGTGGTCATAGTGCAAGGGTCAGGACTAATGTATTGCACAGTGAGGCCCAATGGGGTCCTTTCCTATTCCTCAAACCCAATTAGACATTTTTTAGACAAATAGTAAATGTCATAACATAGTACAGTAAAACCTTGGATTGCGAGCATAATTCATTCTGGAAACATGCTTGTAATCCAAAGCACTCGTATATCAAAGCAAATTTCCCCAATAATGAATTAATGGAAACTCAGATGATTCGTTCAACCACCATTTATTCATATAAAAATGATTACAGCAATACATAATACAGTATAAATTGTACTGTAAAAATAAAACAAATTAACCTGCACTTCAGGAGCTACAGAGTATAAAAAAGAAGATAGGTGGTTCACACTGCTGTGACCTGACCTGAAGTCAGCAGGACTTTGACAGGCAACTTCAAAGAAACTTCAGGGAATGCCTGGGTAATCTTCCTGTATATTTCAAGAAAATTCCCAAACGGGTATGTACCTGAGAACAGGGTGACACTGTAGGTACTGCTAGAAATGGTGTGCCAACGTCCCTATATTATGTAGTAGGAATATGGGAAACTAATAAATTGGACTTTGGGGGCACACGAGTAGTTAGACTATATAAGATAAAAATAATTTTATTTATATTAAATTTAAAATACAAGAATGAAAGATAAATATTATAGCTATTACAATGTACATATGAAAGTATTGTATATCCTACCCTATATGCAGTTTCAACCCTACTAGTTATACATATCATTCAACATTCAAATAAAAAATATATGAAAACAACTTCCCAATTACAAATTGTAATTTATGAATGTAGAAGAGAGAGTTGTGGGCTGAATTGCAAGATCCAGGTAGGTTTTCTCTTATTCGCTCGACATGTTGCGTATTTAAAATGCTTCTTCAGGAGCTAGAGATAATTCTGCTGAATACATGTAAAAAATCACAATAAGTACATATACAGTGTAGGCAAAAGAATATTTAGAATATGAGCTATACCTTAAATAAGAAATAAAAAGTGGAATAAATTCCAACCGATTATAGTGACCGCATGGAGCAGGACCCCTGAAGGAAAATGGTCAACTGGGGGCCAACGGTATGGCCTAGTAACTGGGGAGGCTATTATTCAGATGGTATAGAATATATATGAAATTGAAAAAATGCAGCATAAAAATTAAAAAAAAAAAAAATATATACAGCCTGCTGTATATTAAGATAAATAATACCTCCCGATTCCCTACAAAGAGTATTTAGGGATAACCAACTACTCTAAAGAGACTAGTAAAATTACACTTATTAGAGCGGGTATATAGTGTATTCTAAAAGGAGGCATAACAAGTCTTTTTATAAATACAGGCATTTCAAAAGAGAGCAGTGATAGCCAAGAAAAAAGGAATATAAATATATAGATATATACAAAAATTTGTATGTGTATATAAATATAGCTTGCCCCATATAGTCAGACAAAATAGGAAAAATGCAGGTATAATATTGTATCGATAGAGTGAATAATCGCTGGATTATAATAAAAGATTGGTAATATATGCAGAGCGTTGCGGAAGTACCAGAATGACCTCAATTCCCAAAATGAGAGTAGGTGCCAGCTTTATAGACAGCAGTGGCTTGGATAGGCCAATATTTCTAGTATAAAGAATTAAAAAATAATATATAATGTAGCATTTTGCATATTAACATGCCTAGACTAATTTGAGCATATAGAGGAGTGCGATCTATATTGGCTATCTAAGTGGCTTACCTAAAGTTCAGTGAGATAGATAGAGGATGTGGTATAGCTTCCCTCCAGTGGAGCAGCGTCCGCTGACAGTGTGGGGTAGCTGTGCGTCTTTAAATAGTGCCCCCCACCGGAAGATGCGGACAGCCCGAGTGGGCTCGCCGTCTCCCGGTCTGACTACTGGCTGCTGCGCATGCGTCGACGCCGCCAACAACCGACCAATGTGGGCGCAGCAGGGCGGGATGGGAAAACCCATCACCTTCCGCGCACGCGCCGGGCGGAGGCACCAGCGCGGCAACGCTCGGCCAATGCTACAGTAGCAGAGGCGGGGACTGGGTGGGGAACCCGAAGGGTCCCCGTGTCCCCGTCAATCGCCGCACATCCAGTCGGAGGAGAGGACCAGTGTGGCGCTGTGTAACCGAGTTTACTGGCCAAGGTCCATAAAGCCAACCAGGCAATCACAACCAGGGATATGCGCCATGGGATCACAATCAGGAAGGAGAAAGAGTTTTAGTTATATAACAATTTGCAAAAATATACATAATGTCAATAGTTTAAGTATAAAAAACTTTCAAAATACATAATGGTATCCAAATATATGACTTCATTGCAATGACCATAAATTTATAGATTATAACCTTCATCTTTAAATGTCAAGGGCTAGAAGGAGTGTCTTTAACCAATCTAGGTGTCTCTAAACTGGGCATTGTAATATTTTCGGTGTGTATACTACTGGAAGTCCTTGGGATATTAAATATGAGATGTTCAAAGAAATGGTCTATAGGATTGGGTCTCATTAAGTCCTGGCGCTCTGGTAGCGTTCAGGTGTTCAATCCATAGAGTCTCCTTTTGTAGTATAAATTTATCCCATTCACCCCCTCTGGGGTTCTTAGGGATGACGGCCAGAACAGTAAAGGAGACAGAGGAGGTATCAAAACGATGGCATAAATCAAGGTGTCGGCTAATGGGGGTGAGCATTTTGCCATTGCCTGAATAATATATGTGATCATTAATTTAAGTTTTTTCCTGAAACTTCCCTCTTAAAATGAATGTGTGTGTTATATGCCTGTGCGTGTTATACGCCGATAAATACAGTATATTCTATACCATCTGAGTAATAGCCTCCCCAGTTACTAGGCCTTACCGGGCCTACCTTAGGTAGAGGTGTGTCATGAATAACAGTATCAGTAATATTGATGTCGTTATTTTCATCTAAGAGTAACATCAGGTCACAAATTTTTACCTACAATTGTGATGTTAAAACTACCAATTTCTTGGATCTTACTATCTACAAGGATGATAACAACACTTTAGCGACAAATCTATTTAGAAAAACGACAGCAGGAAACACATTACTGAACGCTGCCAGTGCACACTCTCCGGCAAGTTTTTTTATACTTAAACTATTGACATTATGTATATTTTTGCAAATTGTTATATAACTAAAACTCTTTCTCCTTCCTGATTGTGATCCCATGGCGCATATCCCTGGTTGTGATCGCCTGGTTGGCTTTATGGAACTTGGCCGGTAAATTCGATTACACAGTGCCGCACATCTGGTCCTCTCCTCCGACCGGATGTGCGGCGATTGACGGGGACACGGGGACCCTTCGGGTTCCCCACCCAGTCCCCGCCTCTGCTACTGTAGCATTGGCCGAGCGTTGCCGCGCTGGTGCCTTCGCCCAGCGCGGCAACGCTCGGCCAATGCTACAGTCCCGTCTCCTGGGCCGCCATTGGACCACTGTTCTGTCTATCACAGGAGATTCTCGCTGTATGTAATCTGTCGGCGCTCGTCCCGCCCCTCTCCCTGTCCCCACTAGGCTGCAGATGGGCATCGATCAGGCTGCACTGATGGCAATGGTGAGGCTGCTGCACTGATGGCAATGGAGAGGCTGCTGCATTGATGGCAATGGCGAGGCTGCTGCATTGATGGCAATGGCGAGGCTGCTGCATTGATGGCAATGGTGAGGCTGCTGCATTGATGGCAATGGTGAGGCTGCTACATTGATGGCACTTGTGAGGCTGCAGATGGGCATTGATCAGGCTGCATTGATGGCAATGGTGAGGCTGCAGATGGGCACTGACCCTTATTTTGCTTAAAAATTCCTTATTTAAAATTTAAGTTTTTTCCTGAAACTTCCCTCTTAAAATGAATGTGCGTGTTATATGCCTGTGCATGTTATACGCCGATAAATACAGTATATTCTATACCATCTGAGTAATAGCCTCCCCAGTTACTAGGCCGTACCGTTGGCCCCCAGTTGACCATTTTCCTTCAGGGGTCCTGCTCCATGCGATCACTATAATCGGTTGTATTTTATTCCACTTTTTATTTCTTATATTTTTTTGCCTACACTGTATATGTACTTATTGTGATTTTTTACATGTATTAAGCAGAATTATCTCTAGCTCCTGAAGAAGCATTTTAAAACATGTCGAGCGAATAAGAGAAAACCTACCTGGATCTTGCAATTCAGCCCACAACTCTCTCTTCTACATTCATAAATTACAATTTGTAATTGGGAAGTTGTTTTCATATATTTTTTATTTGAATGTTGAATGATATGTATAACTAGTAGGGTTGAAATTGCATATAGGGTAGGACCTATCGAATATACAATACTTTCATATGTACATTGTAATAGCTATAATATTTATCTTTCATTCTTGTATTTTAAATTTAATATAAATAAAATTATTTTTATCTTATATAGTCTAACTACTCGTGTGCCCCCAAAGTCCAATTTATTAGTTTCCCATACTCCTACTACAATCTTCCTGTATAGTCGGATACAAATCACATAATTTAACCACTTTCCGCAAATCGCCGTACTGGTAGGGAGAAATGGAAGTATTGGGGTATAGCCTGCAGCTGCAGGCTATACCCTGGTACCGTTTTTTAGACTGGGCGGTTGGCTATCTGGTGATAATGGCCAAACCCACTCAGCAGCCACTCGCTCATTATCCCAGGCAGTGGGAGGGGACTCTTCCCCTGCTCTTCCCGGGCCTCCTGTCCCATCGGGAGAAGCCATCCACGATTCGGTGCATACGCCGGCTAGGCTGAGACTGGAACAACGTCTCCTATGTAAAAACACAGAAGCAACGTCACTTACGGTATACACGATTGTGAGAGCGAGAGCAATAATTCTAGCAAAAGATCTCCTCTGTAACTCTAACCTGGTAACTGTTAACATTTTTTAACCTATAACATAAACACTCAACAGTGAGTCAATTTTTCAACTTAAAGTGATTGTAAAGGCATGTTTAAAAAAACAAAAACAAAAACAAACATGTTATTCTTACCTTCTCTGTGCAGTTGGTTTTGCACAGAGCAGCACGGATCCTCCTCTTCCAGGGTCCCTCTTTGCTGCTCCTGGCCCCTCCCTCTTATTGAGTGCCCCCTCAACCAGCAGCTTTCTATGGGGGCACCCGAGTCGAGTCAGAGCTCCGTGTATCCATTCAGACACGGAGCCTGACCTAGCCCCGTCCCCTCCTCTCTGCTCCAGTGTCAGTGAGGCCCGGAGGACAAGGATGAGCAAGATGTGCAAGCTGCCAGGGAGCTGCTGGAAGGAGCAGCAGAGCACCTCCCAGATCAAGAAGGTACTGGGTATCATACACTGACACAGACTTACCTGCAGATACAGACTAGGATAAGGGGATCAGAGGAGGGACTCTGGATAGGGCTAGGGGTCTCTCTCTCTCTCTCTTAGCCCCTCTCTCTCAGCCTCCCCGCTCTCTCTCTCTCAGCCCCCCTCTCTCTCTCTATAGATGGAGTGCTCTGTAGTGTGTAGAGGGGTATCCAGGGGTGTAATCAGGATAGTGGTATCTGGGGAGGTGTAATCAGGGTAGTGGTATCTGGGGAGGTGTGATCAGGGTGGGGTGGGTTATAGGGGAGTATAATTAGGGTGGGGGGATCTGGGGAAGTGTGATCAAAGTGGAAGTATCTGTAGGGTGTGATCTGGGAGTTTGCTTATGGGGGGAACCCAGCCATTGGATGTTTTAGTTGGCCTCAGCTGCCTGTGCCCAGGGGAAGCGAGGAATGCATAACCTCACCCCCTCATTACACACTGCTGTTTAGTGAAAGTTCAGCACAGCTCCATTTTCAGTGGTATGTGACATCCTTCACATTGCGCCCCATCACATTACAGACGCACTGTGAAGGAGGTACCAGCTCAGTTTTAGACAGGGAGCAGCAAGAGGACAGTGTGGATGGGTTGGGGGAGGGGGCGGCAAAAGGCATTCTCGCCTATGTAGTCAAAAATCCTTGTACCGGCCCTGAGTGCCAGAATGCTCTCCTCCCTCCTTCTCTCCTTGTGTATGTCACACACCGCACAAGGTTTGGTCTGAAATGCCCGGTGGCACTGTAACAAAGTCCCGCCTCCTAGACCGACTCCTGAGATAGATGAGACATTGATAGATGAAACATGCCATGAATTTGAATCAGTGTGACATGTACCACAGGAGCCGTGAGCCAGTCTAGGAGGCGGGACTTTGCTATAGTGGCCATCCGGGCGATTCAAATCCAAGCTCCGTGACAGCAGGGGATCGCAGCTCTGTGTGATCCACGGGCACTGGTAGGCTGCATTTGGTTGGCACTGGTAGCCTGCATTTGGTGGGCATTGGTAGGCTGCGATTAGGCACTGGTAGGCTGCAATTGATGGGCACTGATGAGGCTGCAATTGGAGAGCACTGATAAGGCTGCATTTGGTGGGCACTGGTAGGATGCATTTGGTGGGCATTGGTAGGCTTCAATTGGTGGGCACTGGTAGGCTGCATTTGGTGGGCATTGGTAGACTGCAATTGGTGGGCACTGGTAGGCTGCATTTGGTGGGCACCAATGAGGCTGCAATTGGTGGGCACTGGTAGGCTGCAGTTGCTGGGTAATGATAAGGCTGCATTTGGTGGGCAATGATAAGGCTGCATTTGGTGGGAAATGAAAAGGCTGCATTTGATGGGCACTGGTGAGGCTGCATTGATCTCTTGTATCATTTTCGCAGTCTCTGACCATCTCTTGTATCATGTCTGCAGTCTCTGACCATCTCCTGTATCATGTCTGCAGTCTCTGACCATCTCCTGTATCATGTCTGCAGTCTCTGACCATCTCCTGTATCATGTCTGCAGTCTCTGACCATCTCCTGTATCATGTCTGCAGTCTCTGACCATCTCCTGTATCATGTCTGTGGTCTCTAACCATCACCTGTATCATGTCTGCGGTCTTTAACCATCTTCTGTAGTATGTCTGCAATATGTCTGGGGGCTCTTTCTAACAGACTCTATAATAGAAGCCATCTTTGTGTGCATTAGAGAGACCCCCCTCCAGGTCCCATTAGAGTACTCTGCTTCTCTTCCTGTATTTTGTTTATTGTTAAGAGATCATGGGAGGATCCCAGGTTAATGAAGACTCCTTTAGGGGAGCCTCTCTGTGTTTGAATCGTTGCCATAGAAACATTTGTACAGGGAATGAGTTAGTACGATGACCACGCCCGTGTGGGGGGCGCCACAAATATTTCTGCACCCAGGCGCCTGTGACCCTAGGATTGGCCCTGAAATTTGGTACACCTTCTTTAGTCTACAGAAAACAGTCCCTACCATGAATGACGAGTTGGTTACGTTAGAAGCCCCCTGACCCCAGTCCTCTCTTGTGGGCAACTTCATTCCTTCATATAAATCAATAAAAAAAATCAGTTAACCACTGGCTGACCAGCTGCCGCAGTTGTACTGCGGCAGAATGGCATGGCTGGGCAAAACGATGTTATGTAACGTCATTTTGCCCTTCGTCGCTACTAGGGGTGCGCGTGCGCCCCCTGTTCGCCAATGGAGCTGATGCAAGTGCCCAGTGGTCGCGATCACCGACGGGCTCCTGCGATCGCTCATGGCACACCGAGAACCGAAAATCTGTGTGTGTAAACACACAGTTTCCGGTTCTCTGAGGGGAGAAGAGACAGATCGTCTGTTCATACACAGTATGAACAGCGATCTGTCATCTCCCCTACACAGTCCCCTCCCCCCTTGAGTTAGAACACACACTAGAGAATACAATTAACCCCTTGATGGCCCCCTAATGTTAACCCTTTCACTGCCAGTGACATTTTTACAGTAATCAAACATTTTTATAGCACTGATCGCTGTATAAATGCCAATGGTCCCAAAAATGTGTCAAAATTGTCCGACGCGTCCGCCATAATGTTGCAGTCCCGATAAAAATCACAGATCGCTGCCATTACTAGTAAATAAAAAATTAATAATAAAAGTGCCATAAAACTATCCCCTATTTTGTAGACGCTATAACTTTTGCGCAAACCAATCAACATACGCTTATTGCGATTTTTTTAACCAAAAATATGTAGAAGAATACATATCGACCTAAACAGAGGAAAACAATATTTTTTTGTATATTTTTGGGGGATATTTATTATAGCTAAAAGTAAAAAATATTAATTTTTTTTCAAAATTGTCGCTCTTTTTTTGTTTATAGCGCAAAAAATAAAAAACGCAGAAGTGATCAAATACCACCAAAAGAAAGGTCTATTTGTGGGAGAAAAAAGACGTAAATTTTGTTTGGGTGCAACGTCGCACGACCGCGCAATTGTCAGTTAAAATGAAGTAGTGCCATATCCCAAAAAGTGCTCTGGTCAGGAAGGGGGTAAAATCTTCCGTGGCTGAAGCGGTTAAACAATGCATGAAGTTTCTCTCATTATACATTCTGTTTCACATCTTTTTTCTTGTTGCTTTTCACTAGTAACTGCAAAAAAACTAAAGAAAGTTTGGAAGCATGATGACTAATTGAAGCCAGGCCCAGCATTTGCATCTATTGCACACCCACGACTTGAGATAAACAAACTGATTAAATATATCCAGTTTGCAGAGGTCCATAAAATGTACTTGTCACAGTTGCCTGGATCCTGAATTATGTGATTGTCTGCACATAAATCTGCATGGAAATACTCATACGAGAAAAAGATTATTTGCATGAATAATTCTATGAAAATCTGCATGATATGTGGAGAATTATGTAATCCAGGATCCAAGCAGTCATGATTATTACACTGTATTATCATTGCAGACTGGACTAGTCCGTATTAATATATTTAGACGATTCAAAAGTTTTCTGTTTGTCAATTCACAACTTGAGAATTGCTTCATTCATTCCTAGTAGATAACCAGGAGCAGATGAACATACAGCGGCTTGTTCTGTCATATTTTTACATGATTTTCTACAAATTGGAGAAGTGTCTGCAAAAATACGATAATTTTGAAATAGTTTGTGATTTGCCAGTTTGCTGCTGACTTCAATGTAAAAATCCCCCAGCAGCAGCATTGCAAGTTTCTGTATATTTAAAACAGTATAGTATGTACACTATATTGTCAAAAGTATCAGGCCTTTACACGCACATAAACTTTAACCAATTAAGGATCGAGCCTCTTTCTGAGATTTGGTGTTTACAAGTTAAAAACTGTTCTTTTTTTGCTAGAAAATTACTTAGAACCCCTAAACATTATATACTGTATTTTTTTTCTAACACCCTAAAGAATAAAATGGCAGTCGTTGCAATACTTTTTGTCACACCATATTTGCGCAGCGGTCTTACAAGCGCACTTTTTTTTGAAAAAAATCACTTTTTTATTTAAAAAATAAGACGTTAGTAAAGTCAGCCCAATTTTTTTTTATATTCTGAAAGATGATGTTACGCCGAGTAAATTGATACCCAACATGTCACGCTTCAAAGTTGCACCCGCTTGTAGAATGACGACAAACTTTTACCCTTAAAAAATCGCCATAGGCGATGTTTAAAAAAATTCTACAGGTTGCATGTTTTGAGTTACAGAGGAGGTCTAGGGCTAGAATGATTGCTCTCACTCTAACGATCGTGGCGATACCTCACATGTGTGGTTTGAACACCGTTTTCATATGCGGGCGCTACTCACGTATGTGTTTGCTTCTGCACGCAACTCAAGTTCAGCGGGGCGCGTTTAAAAAAAAGGGGTTTTTTTCTTATTTATTTTACCTTTTATTTTTAATTTTAACACTGTTCTTAAAAAAAAAATGTGTTACTTTTATTCCTATTACAAGGGATGTAAACATCCCTTGTAATAGAAAAAAAGCATGACAGGACCTCTTAAATATGAGATCTGGGGTCAAAAAGACCTCAGATCTCATATTTACACTAGAATGCAATAAAAATAAAAAAAATTTAATATCATTTGAAAAAAAAAATGCCCCTTTCAGAGCTATGGGCAGAAGTGACGTTTTGACGTTGCTTCCGCCCTGCAATGATATGGAGACAGGTGGGGGCCATCTTCCCCTCACTCGTTTCCATGTCAAGCTAGGGCTCAGATGCGCTCGCCTCCGCCGGCAGCTCAAGCGGCGGAGGGCACCGGAGATCGGCGGGAGGGGGGGCCCCTCTTCCGCCGCCGGTAAAAGTGATCTCGTTGCGAATCCGCCACAGAGACCACTTTTATCTTGAAGCGGACTGCCCGCTGAAGAAGAGGATACCGGGGTTATGGCAGCTAGCTGTTGCCATAACGACGTAAAACAACGGCAGGCGGTCCGTAAGTGGTTATTGGCATCCCAGTCTTATAGGGCGTACACACGGTCGGACTTTGTTCGGACTTTCCGACAACAAAATCCTAGGATTTTTTCCGACGGATGTTGGCTCAAACTTGTCTTGCATACACACGGTCACACAAAGTTGTCGGAAAATCCGATCGTTCTAAACGCGGTGACGTAAAACACGTACGTCGGGACTATAAACGGGGCAGTGGCCAATAGCTTTCATCTCTTTATTTATTCTGAGCATGCGTGGCACTTTGTCCGTCGGATTTGTGTACACACGATCGGAATTTCCGACAACGGATTTTGTTGTCGGAAAATTTTATCTTCTGCTCTCCAACTTTGTGTGTCGGAAAATCCGAGGGAAAATGTCCGATGGAGCCCACACACGGTCGGAATTTCCGACAACACGCTCCGATCGGACATTTTCCATCGGAAAATCCGACTGTGTGTACGGGGCATTAGTCTGTAGGGTTCAATATTGATTTGGCCCACCATTTGCAGCTATAATAGCTTCAACTCTTCTGGGAAGGCTGTCCACAAGGTTTTGGAGTGTGTCTATGGGAATGTTTCACCGTTCTTCCAGAAGCGCATTTGTGAGGTCAGGCAATGAGGTTGGATGAGAAGGCCTGGCTCGCAGTCTCCGCTCTAATTCATCCCAAAGGTGTTCTGTCAGGTTGAGGTCAGGACTCTGATCAGGCCAGTCAAGTTCTTCCACCCCAAACTCGCTCATCCATGCCTTTATGGACCTTGCTTTGTGCACTGGTCCAAATCATTTGGTGGAGGGGAGATTATGGTGTGGAGTTGTCTTTCAGGGGTTGGGCTTGGCCTCTTAGTTCTAGTGAAGGGAACTCTTAAGGCGTCAGCATACTAAGAAATTTTGGACAATTTCATGCTCCCAACTTTGTGGGAACAGTTTGGGGATGGCTCCTTCCTGTTCCAACATGACTGCGCACCAGTGCACAAAGCAAGGTCCATAAAGACATGGATTTACATAAAAAGGTTGAGATAGAGAGGACTAGGGGTGTACAATATACAGAGAGCAAGGTTCCCCCTTGCGGGATTTTAAAGGCCCTGGTGATGATATAACACCAACTAACGGTATAAGTAATATGTAAAAAATTGAAATTTTTTATAGTATAAACAAAAATAAATGACAAGTAATAGATAATTGATAAGGAAAATGTGAAGCTGTTATATAAAGCAGGCTCATTCAGTTTCATACAGTAAGTGGGGCTCTCATTTTGGGTTCTTATGAGGTCTCATCTGGCAGAGCTGATGTTTTGTGTGCTTGATTTTCTAGCTGTTATGTGAAATTCTCTCCACCCCATATGTATTCTGCAGATTGTACTCAGCAAATGTTCAATATGCAACAAAGGCATATGGGCTCAATGAACATAATCAAAAAAAGTCAGAAGACAGAAAAAACTACTAGATAGAATTGAGCACACAACATTTTTTAGGTCACAGATACATAGATGCAAGTCTGTGCATTAGATGTACAATACAATATATGATACACTATATTGTCAAAAGTATTGTGACACCTGCCTTTACACGCACATGAACTTTAATGACATCACAGTCTTTGTCGGGTTGAGGTCAGGACTCTGATCGGGCCAGTCAAGTTCCACCACCTCAAACTCGCTCATCCATGTCCTTATGCAGAGAGCAAGGTTCCCCCTTGTGGGATTTTAAAGGCCCTGGTGATGATATATCACCAACAAACGGTATAAGTAATATGTATAAATATAGAAATGTATTATAGTATATACAATTCAAAAATAAATGACAAACAATAGATAACTGATAAGGAAAACGTGGCTAATACAATTACACATCAACATGACACAATGGCTAGATGCTGTAAGGGGTCCTAGGACACCACATGGTAGAGATGGAGTGCAGGCTGCGCACCCAACGCGTTTCAAAAATTGCTTCCTTCTTCAGGGTTGTATCAATGGATAAAAACATTCATAGTAAAAATGCAAATAATTAAAGTTTAAACAAAAACAGCATATCAAGACATGAAGAGTATGGCCTTTGTCTATTATGGAACCATGCCCAAAAACAGACTTACATGTTGACGATGGAAAATTGCAAATTAGCCACATAGAGTATGCCAATTTAAAAACAGCCAGATCCAGCCAGGGGTAACCCATGCACCAAAACCATTCACCATCACCGGGGCTCAACAGAAGGACACCCACCGAGGTCAGAAAAACGGAACGAGGCCAAGCAGGGCTTATGTGCAGCAGAGAGGTCCTTAGATTCTAAGTGGTGTGGCTGCTGAGCCATGAAAATCATAATACATGTATGGGCATGGTAATCAAAGACAGAAATTAGTGTAGTTGTCCTATGCCCTAATATGTGTGGCCCTATGCAAAACAAATATGCTGGCCATCCAAAGGAAATCATCAGAAAAGGACATCACAGCATTACTTACCAAAAGAAATCATGAGTTGGAGCATCGCCTGGAAGGTGGGGAAAAACACCCTATGGAGGTGATTAAACAAGCTCAGCAGAGCATCTTAAATACCCCTTGGGGGTATCAGCCATGCTGTCATGCCGCCCTGTGGCGAATAGCACCATGCTGGGCTGGCGTGCGTTCCACAACTGACCCCCGGGAGCATGGCATGCGGTGTGACCAGGCCCTGAGCGGCAGAGCCGCGTGCCACGTCACGCACCCGCCAACGCACAGATGAATGGAGCCAGGACATCTGGCCAGACAACTCCAGGGGCTGCTAAGCAACACAGAGGAGGAGGGGCCACTGTCCGGCAACAAACTTGCCCAAGATGGCAAAATCCTCCATCCTCTGCAGCCGCACAGGTGGCCTTGGTGCTCCGGGTGGGCGCCCAGAAGAGCCAAGGGATCTGAGCGAATGTAGGGCAAGTGAACCCCGGATGGAGGAGGCTGGAACAACATATTTAGAGCAGACCCTTGGATGTCACAAGATACATGCAGCCTACTCCTAAAAGACAACACACAGGAAAAAACAAAACAGAGATATTGATAGATATTGTAAAATACAATGATCAAATGTAGTGAAGTAAATGGATGGGTAATACACATTTAGTAAAAACAGAAGGGAAAGAAGAAGTAAAGCAGGCGTAAAGAAGAAAGAAGAAAGAAACCACAGCAAGAAAGGAAGGAGAGACGAAAAATATAAAATGAATTAATAAAATAAATGTATGAGTGTTGGGATGAGAAAGTATATGTGTGGAATGGTCCTATTTATTATGGGGCAGTGTTGAGGCTGCTCCCACAATAGACATAGTGTTAATATAATACTAAGATTCCTACATTCCATATAATAGATGGCCCCCCCATATCTCATCTTTCCCAACCCCCTGAGGTAAAGCCCTCTAAGAAGGGTTTGAAATTGGTGGCCTCATTCATCCCTGGGGGTGATGTGGCTCCAAGGCAGTAAATCCATCTTAATTCAGATTGTAGTAATTTTTTATTCCAGCCACCCCCAGAGGCGGGGGGTGTACTCTATCCAGTATACGGAATTGAATCTGAGTTAATTTCTCGTTATGGGTATCTCTGACATGCCTCCCCCACGGTAAGTCTGGGTTGCATGATTTCATGCTCAGAAGATGTCTGTAGGCGTGCTTCCAAAACTCCTGTATGACTTTACCCACGCAGAAGCAACCACGCTCACAGGTAAGGAGATAGAAAACTCCCTGTGTTTTGCAGTTAGCGTAGTGACGATGTTTGAAAATAGTACCATTTGGCAAGCATATTTGTTTTGCTGTTCGTATAAATTGACAATAATTACAACCCCCGCACTTACATGGATCTTTTCTACCACCAACTGCAAATTCACTGTGGACCAATTGATCCTTTATCGAATTTAGCTCTCCTATATGTAATGGAGGGTTGATCTGAAACATGTGGGCCAATCTCGGGGGGCCATACTTAAGAGTAGGCATGTGCATTTCGTTTCGTTCCGAATCGAAATTCGGACAAATTTTTCATTATTCGGAAATTCGGATGCATCCGAATTTCCGAATGACAAAAGTAAAGAATTTAAACGAATCCGAAAAAAAACGAACGAATTCGAATCGAATTCGAAAACATATTCGAATTGAATTCGAAAACATATTCGAATCGAATTCGAAAACATAATCGAATCGAATTCGAAAACATATTCGAATCGAATTCGAAAACATATTCGAAAACATATTCGATTCGAATTCGAAAACATAATCAAATTAAAAAAAAATAGAAAACTTTTTTCTAAAAAAAACAATAAGGTAGAATATAAAATAATAAAGCAATAGAATATGTATATATATATATATATATATATATATATATATATATATATATATATATATATATATATATATATATAACTTTTTTTTTATTATTCTCTTCTATTGTTTTTTTATGCTTTTCTTTTCTATTATTTTATATTCTATAATAGTATTTTCAATTCAAATTCAAATTCATTCTATATATTATATTTTCTTCTATTCTGTTCTATTGTTTTTCTAGTCTATTCTTTTCTATTATTTTCTATTCTATTCTAATCTTTTACATTCAAATTTGATTTCGGTCTATATGAAATTCGAATTTTGGAAGATGTTATATATATATATATATATATATATATATATATATATATATATATATATATATATAATTTTCTATTCTGTTTCATTGTTTTTCTATGCTATTCTTTTCTATTCTATTCTAAACTTTTCTATTCGAATTTGAATTCATTCTATACAAAATTCGAATTTCGGAAGATGGCTTCTGAAAGTGGAATTTCGTATAGAATGAATTCGAATTTGAATAGAAAAGATTAGAATAGAAAATAATAGACTAGACAAACAATAGAACAGAACAGAATAAAATATAATATATATAATTTATTCTATTCTGTTCTATTGCTTTTCTAGTCTTTTCTCTTCTACTCTATTCTAATCTTTTCTATTCAAATTCAAATTCATTTTATAAGAAATTCAAATTTCGGAAGATGGTTATATATATATATATATATATATATATATATATATATATATATTATACATATATATATATTATACATATACACACACACATATATATATATATATATATATATATATATATATATATATACATATATATATATATATATATGTGTGTGTATATGTATAATATATATATATGTATAATATATATATATATATATATATATATATATATATATATATACATATATATAAATATAAAACATCTTCCAAAATTCGAATTTCATATAGACCGAAATCAAATTTGAATATAAAAGATTAGAATAGAATAGAAAAGAATAGACTAGAAAAACAATAGAACAGAATAGAAGAAAATATAATATATATATATATTATATTTTCTTCTATTCTGTTCTATTGTTTTTCTAGTCTATTCTTTTCTATTATTTTCTGTTCTAATCTTTTCTATTCAAATTCGAATTCATTCTATAAGAAATTCAAACTTCAGAAGCCATGTTCCGAAATTCGAATTTCGTATAGAATGAATTTGAATTGAAAAGACTATTATAGAATATAAAATAATAGAAAAGAAAAGCATAAAAAAACAATAGAAGAGAATAATACAAAAAAATTACCGTATTTATCGGCGTATAACACGCACAGGCGTATAACACGCACCCCAAGTTTAGGAGGGAATTTTAAGGAAAAAAAAACTTTTAGGAGGGAAGTTTAAGGGAAAAAAACTTACATTTAAATGCCCATCATTGCAGCCTTCTCAGTGCAGCCTTGCCCCAGTGCAGCCATGTCAGTGCAGCCATGTCAGTGCAGCCTTGTCAGTGCAGCCTTGTCAGTGCAGCCTTCCCAGTGTCCATTGCAGCCTTATCCCAGTGCAGCCTTGCCCCAGTGCAGCCTTGCCCCAGTGCAGCCTTGCAGCTCGCAGTTTGAAAATCCTATGATCCCCTGCGATCCTGAGCTTCAAAATCGCCAACCGCGATTTGAAAATGGTGCCGCCGGCGCCAAAATACACAGAGCCGGTCCTCGGCTCTTCTCGGCGGCTCTCGTTCACTTTCGGCTCCACTCGTAGTCCCGCCCGGGATGGGCGTGACTGTGAGCGGAGCTATCCGAACCTAGCCGAGCACACTCGGCTAGGTTCGGGCGGCGCTCGAGTGAAGCCGAAAGTGGCCGAGAAGAGCCGAGGACCGGCTCTGTGTATTTCGGCGCCATTTTCAAATCGCGGTCGGCGATTTTGAAGATCTGTCAGCTCAGGATCGCAAGGGATCGGCGTATAACACGCACCCATGATTTTCCCCTGATTTTAAGGGGAAAAAAGTGCGTGTTATATGCCGATAAATACGGTATATATATTTATATATTTTTTTTTTATTTTTATTTTTTTTCTATGCTGGTCTATTGTTTTTCTATTCTTTTCTATTCTTTTCTATTTTATTCTAATCTTTTCTATTTGAATGCGAAATCATTCTATACGAAATTTGAATTTCCGAAAATGGTTATACAGAAACAGAATGAAATAGAATGAAATCGAATTCTAATAGAAAAGACTAGAACAGAAAAACAATAGAACAGAATAGAAAAAAAAAAAAAAAAAAAATATATATATATATATATATATATATATATATATATATATATATATATATATATATATATATATATACACACACACACATCTTCCGAAATTGGAATTTGGTACAGAATGAATTCAAATAGAAAAGATTAGAATAGAACACAAAATAATATAAAAGAATAGCATAGAAAAACAATAGAACAGAATAGAAAAAAATATAAAATATTCTATTCTAATCTTTTCTATTCGAATTCATTCTGTACATATATATATAAAATATTTCTTTCTATTCTGTTCTATTGTTTTTCTACTCTATTCTTTTCGAATTTGATTTCATTCTATTTCTATATAACTATTTTCTGAAATTCGAATTTTGTATAGAATGAATTTGAATTCAAATAGAAAAGATCAGAATATAATAGAAAATAATAGAAAAACAATAGAACAGAATAGAAAAAAATATTTTATATATATATAGATATATATATCTATATATATATAATATATATATAGATATATATATATATCTATATATATATATATATATAAAACCATCTTCCAAAATTCGAATTTCGTATAAAATTAATTTGAATAGAAAAGATTAAAATAGAGTAGAAAGAATAGACTAGAAAAACAATAGAACAGAATAGAATAAGATATAATATATATATTATATTTTATTCTGTTCTGTTCTATTGTTTTTCTAGTCTATTCTTTTCTATTCAAATTCAAATTCATTCTATACGAAATTCGAATTTCAGAAGCCATCTTCCGAAATTCGAATTTCGTATAGAATGAATTCAAATTCGAATAGAAAAGTTTAGAATAGAATAAAAAAGAATAGCATAGAAAAACAATGAAACAGAATAGAAAAAAATATATATATTATATTTTATTCTCTTCTGTTCTATTGTTTTTCTAGTCTATTCTATTTCTATTCTAATCTTTTCTATTCAAATTCGAATTCATTCTATACGAAATTCTAATTTTAGAAGCCATCTTCCGAAATTCGAATTTCGCATAGAATTAATTCAAATTCGAATAGAAAAGTTTAGAATAGAATAGAAAAGAATAGCATAGAAAAACAATGGAACAGAATAGAAAAAAAATATAATATATATATTTAACCATCTTCCAAAATTGGAATTTGGTACAGAATGAATTCGAATTCAAATAGAAAAGCTTAGAATACAATATATTATATTTTTTTCTATTCTGATCTATTGTTTTTCTATGCTATTCTTTTATACTTTCTATTCTATCCTAATCTTTTCTATTGGAATTCGATTTCATTCTATACGAATTTCAAATTTCGCAAAATGGTTATATATAGTTTACTTTTTCAAATTCAGTTATTGTTTTTTTCGAATTTTATAGTTTTTTTCGAATGTGGTAGAAATTTTTCGAATTTGACAGTTTTTTTCGAATGTGGTAGAATTTTTTCGAATTTGACAGTTTTTTTTGAATGTGGTAGAATTTTTTTGAATTTGATAGTTTTTTTCGAATGTGGTAGAATTTTTTCGAATTTGATAGTTTTTTTCGAATGTGGTAGAATTTTTTCGAATTTGACAGTTTTTTTCGAATGTGGTAGAATTTTTTCGAATTTGATAGTTTTTTTCGAATGTGGTAGAATTTTTTCGAATTTGATAGTTTTTTTCGAATGTGGTAGAATTTTTTCGAATTTGATAGTTTTTTTCGAATGTGGTAGAATTTTTTCGAATTTGACAGTTTTTTTCGAATGTGGTAGAATTTTTTCGAATTTGATAGTTTTTTTCGAATGTGGTAGAATTTTTTCGAATTTGATAGTTTTTTTCGAATGTGGTAGAATTTTTTCGAATTTGACAGTTTTTTTCGAATGTGTTAGAATTTTTTCGAATTTGATAGTTTTTTTCGAATGTGGTAGAATTTTTTCGAATTTGACAGTTTTTTTCGAATGTGTTAGAATTTTTTCGAATGTGATAGTTTTTTTCGAATACGGTCGAATTTTTTCGAATGCAGTCGAATTTTTTCGAATGCGGTCGAATTTTTTCAAATTTGATAGTTTTTTTCGAATGTGGTAGAATTTTTTCGAATTTGACAGTTTTTTTCGAATGTGTTAGAATTTTTTCGAATTTGATAGTTTTTTTCGAATACGGTCGAATTTTTTCGAATGCAGTCGAATTTTTTCGAATGCGGTCGAATTTTTTCGAATTTGAATACGAAACGAAACGAATTCCGAAAACGAATGTAATGAATGCAACGAATTTAACTAAACGAATTAAGTTAAATAACGAATCGAAACGAAACTAAACTAAACTAATTTTTTCATCCTGCACATGTCTACTTAAGAGGTGCTAGTATTTTTCCATAATTCTTCTTGCCTGTGAGTGTTGGCCACAACATCAGCTTATGATACGTGTGGTTGTGTTGTTCTTTCCTAGAAGTGTATAATAAGGGCTGTCTATTTGGGATGGTGGTGCATCTAAAGGCCTTCTTGAGGCAAGATTTAGAGTAGCCCCTTGCCAGAAGACTATCACATAGGACATTTGCCTCCATTTTGAATGTAATGTCACCAGAGCAGTTCCTGCGAATCTGCAGGTACTGACTGTAGAGGATGGAATTGACTAGAGGTCTAGGGTGGAAACTAGAGAAGTGTAGGATAGTATTCCCAGCTGTTGGTTTATGAAAAAGAGTACTTGAAAGTGTCCCATCCAGATCCTTGGAAATAATAATGTCCAGGAAGGGTAAGGATGTAGAATCAGAATTTAATGTGGAAGTTAAATTGAATTAGTTGGAATTCATGGCCTTCAAACAATGATGGAGCCCGTCTCCAACGGCCCATCCCACACGACAAAGACATCATCGATATACCTATACCATAAACTAATATGACTAGAAAATTCCAAAGAGTCATCAGACAACAGGAACCCACGTTCCCACTCCCCCAGGTACAGGTTGGCATAGGACGGGGCACAACATGTCCCCATTGCTACCCTCTGCACCAGGAAGTGGGAAACTTGGAATGCAAGAACATTATGAGTAAGTATGAATTCAAGCACAGTGACTATAAACTCATTGAGTCTCCACTGCGTCTGATTTGTGTGCTGGAGAAGATGTCTAATTACAGATATTCCTTTGTCGTGTGGGATGGAGCAGTAGCGAGCCTCCACATCTATCAAGAGCAACAAAGCATCTGGAGAAATGTGTAAACCATTCAAAATCTGAAGCAGGTGTAGCGTGTCCCTGATTTTGCTTGGTAGACTGACAACGTACGGTCTAAGATATTCATCTACGTAGCGGCTAAGGTTCTCAGAGAGCCATTACCCGATACGATTGGTCTGGCAGGGTTGTTTTTGTTTTTATGCTTTTTGGGGAGAGCATAAAACAATGGAACCACTGGGAATGTGGTACGTACGAATTCCCAGATATGTTTGGGAATTATATTGTTGAGATAAGCAAGATCTCAAAGAACGTATTATTTCGTTGTCCATGATCCCCGTGTTACCACCTTTATCAGATGGCTTCGCGGTGATGTCTATTTGGTTAGTAAGGTCCAACAGGACCTGCCTCTCCCCTGATGTTAGGTTGTCCTCAAGGGTTTTAAATTTAAGGGCCTGAATGTCTCTACTAGTTAGGTGGAGAAATGCTATTAAATTTGATTTGGTGCTGGGAGCAGGGTAAAAATCTGATTTCTTTTTTAGAGATGATTTCACAGGAGGAGTTGCTTGAGGTGTCTCCAGGAGGGAGCCAAGGTCAATCTGATCAAAAAGATCATGTAGTTCGTTATCATTTAGAAGGCTGTCCAAATTTTTAAGGGCTTCTTGCTCCAACATGGAGGTTTTGTTAACCTTTGGACCAAACATGGTTTTTAAAAGTAACTTGCATCCAAACAGCTGGAGGTCTTTAATGACTTCAAATTTGTCTACATTTTGTAGTGGACAGAAATTTAGTCCTCTTTTAAGGACCTTGACTTCCTCGGGCGAGAATTCATATTTGGATAGATTTATAATATCCAATTCCTGCTCCTGAACTTGCTCAGTACAGTGGGCAGACTTATAGGAATTCCCAATAGGCAAACTAGCAATATTGGCAGGTCATGAAGGACCTATAGGAGTATCAATATGGGAAGTGTCCTCAATTGTGCTGGTAAAGTGTGTGCTGATGTGTTACTTACTCAAAGATCATTAAATGAGGGATAGTGATCACCCAGTGCATGACCTGAGGCTGTTTTGGCCAAATTACACAGGGGTGGTTTAGCCTGTTGTAAAGAAGTGAAAGGTGTAAAAGGTAAGTCTACCGTGTGCTTTTTAGGCGATCGAACCAGAGACCCATCACCATGTGGATGTTGTTTATTTTTTCTTGAGGTTTTCTTTTTCCTAAAGGGTTGGGAAGAAAGAGAGGTAGATGAGTTGGAGGAGACATCAGAAGTAACATATTCTTGATCATTTTTCGATTGTTGGAATTGTTGCCTTCTCATTTTTGAGAAAGATTGATTTATATGCTTGCCCTTCCTTAAACGCTACCTGGTCCCTCTAAAAAATTTTGTCTTTCTGTAGGAGAATATTTTTGTTAAATTTATCAAGATTAACCTTCAAACTATTTTCATGTTCAGTAAGAGATGTGTGTTTTAAAGCGTAATAATTGTGTATGTATCTTGTCTATTTCTTTGTCTATTTCAATAGTACTTTTATTGTCCTCTTCACTGAGAAGTGTCATCATTACGCTTGAACAGGCTTTTAAGTTATCCTCCCATCCGCTCCGATCCCTTGGCTCTTCTGGGCGCCCACCTGGCACATCCAGGCCACCCATGCAGTTGCACAGGGTGGCGGATTTTGCCATCTTGGGCGAGTTTGTTGCCAGACAGTGGCCCCTCCTCCTCTGGGTTGCTTAGCAGCCCTTTGAGTTGTTTGGCTGTGATGTCCTGGCTCCGCCCATCTGTGCATCGGAGGGTGCGTGACGCGGCTCTGTCTCTCGGGATGTGATCCCGTCGTGTTCCCGGGGGTCAGTTATGGAATGCACGCAAAAACAGCATGGCGCTATGCGCCGTAGTGAGGTGTGACAGCGTGACTGATACCCCCCAAGGGATATTTAAGATGCTCTGCTGAGCTTGCTTAGTCACCTCCATACGCTTTTCGGTAGGGTGTTTTTCACCACTTTCGAGGGGATGCTCCAACTCGATTTCTTTTGGTAAGTAATGCTGTGATGTCCTTTTCTGATGATTTCCTTTGGATGGCCAGCATATTTGTTTTGCATAGGGCCACACGTATTAGGGCATAGGACAACTACACTCATTTCTGTCTGATTACCGTGCCCATACATGTATTAAGATTTTCATGGCTAAATCTATTTATACATCCATGCTCTGCTTACCATAGAATCATGTTTTTTATATATTTTTCTCTATTAGGGCTTTCTGGTTATTAAAGCGTATATTTTTTTTTTTTAATTGATATTTTTGCAAGCAGCATTCTTGCTGTGTTGTTACAGCTTAAATGTTGTTTCATATCACATATATATATATATATATATATATATATATATATATATATATATATATATATATATATATATATATATATGTGATATGAAACTCATGAAACTCACACCCCGGTGATGGTGAGTGGTTACCCCTGGCATGGGTTACCCCTGGCTGGATCTGGCTGTTTTTAAATTTGCATACTCTATTTGGCTAATATGCAATTTTCCATCATCAACATGTAAGTCTGTTTTTGGGCATGGTTCCATAATAGACAAAGGCCATACTGTTCATGTCTTGATATACTGTTTTTGTTTAAACTCTAATTATTTGCATTTTTAGTATGAATGCTTTCATCCATTGTTACATCCCTGAAGAAGCAATTCCTGAAACGCATGGCTGTGGAGCCTGCACTCCATCTCTACCATGTGGTGTCCTAGGACCCCTTACAGCATCTAGCCATTGTGTCATGTTGATGTGTAATTGTATTAGCCACGTTTTCCTTATCAGTTATCTATTGTTTGTCATTTATTTTTGAATTGTATATACTATAATACATTTCTATATTTATACATATTACTTATACCGTTTGTTGGTGATATATCATCACCAGGGCCTTTAAAATCCCACAAGGGGGAACCTTGCTCTCTGCATAAGGACATGGATGAGCGAGTTTGAGGTGGAGGAACTTGACTGGCCCGATCAGAGTCCTGACCTCAACCCGACTAAGACTGTGATGTCATTAAAGTTCATGTGCGTGTAAAGGCAGGTGTTACAATACTTTTGACAATATAGTGTATCATATATTGTATTGTACATCTAATGCACAGACTTGCATCTATGTATCTGTGACCTAAAAAATGTTGTGTGCACAATTCTATCTAGTAGTTTTTTCTGTCTTCGGACTTTTTTTGATTATGTTCATTGAGCCTATATGCCTTTGTTGCATATTGAACATTTGCTGAGTACAATCTGCAGAATACATAGGGGGTGGAGAAAATTTCACATAACAGCTAGAAAATCAAGCACACAAAACATCAGCTCTGCCAGATGAGACCTCATAAGAACCCAAAATGAGAGCACCACTTACTGTATAAAACTGAATGAGCCTGCTTTATATAACAGCTTCATATTACTTTGATTGTTTAAAATATTTTATACAGACAACTATTTCCTTTTAATTTGTTGATTTTTGTGCTTATGAAACAAGTAGATGATCCTTGTGTTTGAGATCATCCTCCTCTTTCAAAGGTAAAATGAATCAACAAATTAAAAGGCGATAATACACAGAATTGAATCCATAGCTCCAATTCATTAACCAGAGCTCTTAACCCTCTTAACAATTTCAATTCAAACACAGCAAATGTTTTCATATTTCAGAAGCTAAATAATTAAAAAAAATATATATATATATATAGAGTTGTTTCTCAAAACCTCTCCAACAATAAATATACACAGCTTGTAAAAGGCAAGACGCTTCAATCTTTCTGTGTAATGCATATTCCCATATGTTCTTAGGCCCAGAATGGCTGTTTTGACACTGGGGTGTCTTGAAAGATATGTGGGCTGTTTTTTCTTTTGGAGAGTTGCCACAGGCAAAACATTACTGTTACATTAAAGTCTTACGATATTCTGCTCCAGTCAAAATATAACCTTTGCTAGCTCCAGCCCTAGCCGAAACCTAAAACTTAAAATATATTCCCTCAATTCTTGTTCTGATTCTTGTATTCTGCACTCGTTTTGATCAACTTTTGCACAAATATCAGAAGCATCCATAATGTTGACATGGTTCTGTAGCCAAAATTGTTTGTTAGAATTGCTACCACTTTATAATGGTACTTCCATAACTGACTTACAGTATACATAAATTATAGGTGAAGGGTTTACAGACAGGAGAGCACGTCTTTATACTTACAGGACCAGCTGGTAGGTGAGAGATGTCTATTTTTGATGTTTTAATCTATTTTATGGGTATTTGAGTATTATTTTCCTTTTTTTATGTATATGGCTATTGTAATCCTGTGATATTAAAAGTTCGCTTTCTTTTAAATATGAACAATTCTTTTGGTAACTGTAGGTTTTTAATTTTTTTATAACGGTATTCCAGAGCTTTAGCAGTTTTGTTACTTGTAGTCTAGTGATAGTGGCTCTACATTTTTTGGGTGAAACTGGCCAGTTGGTAAAAAGACTGAGAGTGAATGTGTGCTTTCCACGAGCAAGGCATAATACCAGGTTATATTTATAGCTGAAAACTTTCATACTCCTCTAATTCAATTTGTGTGCACCAAATACCTTTGCAAGGAGCAAATGTTTAGGGGGGCCCACCCACTACAAGCTGTGTGCGGAAAACTACAGGAGTGTGAGGATACAAGACCAGTCATCCTACACAAAAAGAGGGAGCAGCAATGTTTCAAGCTGATAAATACACAAAACACATTCAAGAAATAGACAAAGTTTACCCCTGAACTGCACCCCCCTCTTCCCCATCTAGAGTGCAAAATAGGGAGCAATACTACCTTACCCCTTGCTCATGTGGGCTCCCTCCATTGGTCCTGAGAAGTCTCTCTAAAGCCCTCCTGACTGTGACCATACACCTTCCTCCTCCTTGTACAAAGCAGGATTGATAGCCCATCACTTGTATGTGCTGATGTAGAGGGAGAGCCCACAGGCTGGAGTACCAGAGGGAAATGGATACAGATACCTTCTGTATATAAACCATGGTTTCTCAACTAGGGTTCCTCCAGAGATTACTAGGGGTACTGTAAGGGACCGCTTGGCACCCCACTTGGGTGCTTCCGCCAAAACAGTGCCTCCTGCCCTCCAAACCCTTCCAGCAGACCGAGAGCTAATAACAGCCCTCTTCCCCAAGCATCATACACAGACAAGATGTTGAGGTAAAAACCAAAGGAATGACTGTTTATTGAACATAAATACAGGTTTTTATACACTTCAAAAGTAGGACAGTTACCACATGAACAATAAAGCCTAATATTACCCTAAACATCACACAATGATTATATAATGAGGAAAAGTTGACACCATACTAATCTTCTCATGTAGGAACCTCTAAGGAGGATTAGCCAACAGATAGAAACAACAGGTGACTCAAATAACAATGGGAATTCACACCTAAGAGTCACACAATAGGAGAGACACGCTTAACAATAAACAAATAACACCTTAATAGACAGATCATAGCAGGAGACCTCAGAATCAAGTTGTTTTGAGCTATTTATATTAACATCTGCTCTGAATCTAGGAGGGGGGTGAAGCAGTTATTGCAAATCTGGGCACAGAGGCCCCAGGTCTGAATCTAGGTCCTCCAGTTACCAGAGTCTGTGTGTTTCAGGGAGACATGGACATGGATTAAAACTACTCAAAGGTCCCCTAGACACACACCTCCCAAAGAATAGAGCCCCCTCAAATGCCAGGGCCCATTTTCAGTAGGCAAGAGGCTAGCCTGCAGTCCCCTCCAAAAGCCCCTGTCCCGGTTGGGTCTGTCACAGGTTCCTTGAGCAATGAGCAATTTCTGCCTCCCAGGTAAGTTCCGACTGACACTATTGCAGTTTTTAGCTTTTTGTGAGGGGGTAATTCTTCCCAATGTCCACAAGTGTAAGGAGCATTCTTCCCACTGACCATCACATTATCATATCAGTCATTTTAGCAGGGTTTCCCTGAGACCAGAAAGTTATTTCAAGGGTTCCTCTGTGTTGAAAAGTTTGAGAAAGGCTGATTATCCTGCAGTTTGGCTATATTTAAGCATTCTTTAGCAGTATATCAACCTTCCCTTTACCTTCTCACCACTAGGGATGAGCCGAACACCCCCTGGTTCCGGTTTGCACCAGAACATGCGAAGAGGCACAAAATTTGTGCGAACATGTGAACACCATTAAAGTCTATGGGACACGAACATGGAAAGTTTTGAAAACGACTGCTTTTTCAGGAGCAGTGATTTTAATAATGCTTAAAGTGAAACAATAAAAATGAAATATTCCTTTAAATATTGTGCCTGGGGGCCCCCTTAATCTGCCTGTAAAGTAGCGCATCTGTGTGATGAGTTTTACAGTCCTGCAGCAAAATGACATTTCTAAAGGGAAAAATGGCATGTAATGTATTGCCGGGTCCCAGTAATATAGATAAAAATCAAGTAAAAAAACGTTGTGGGTCCCCCCCCCAGTCCATACCAGGCCCTTTGGGGACAAGGGCCTCATCCCCACAACCCTTGCCCGGTGGTTGTGAGGGTATGCGAGTGGGGGGCTTATTGGAATCTGGAAGCCCCATTTAACCTCCCTGGCGGTATTCCCGAGTCTGGCTCGGGGTGGAATTTCAGAACCAAAAGGGGTAACCATGAGCCAGACTCAGGATCGCAACACAGGATTCAGGAAGAGCTTACTTACCTTGTCCCCTGGATCCTGCGATGTCTTCCCGCAGTGTGAGCGGCTCGTCCTCTGCTCGATTCATCACGGAGTCGAGCTCCGTTCCCTGCGAGCGTTGCGATGCACGGGGACATAGAACGGCTCCAAATTCAAAAAGTTAAAAAAACAATACATACAGTATACTGTAATCTTACAGATTACATTACTGTATGAAATTATTTCACATCCCTTTTGTCCCTAGTGGTTTCTCCAGTGTCCTGCATGCAGTTTTATATTATAAAAACTGTTCTTTCTGCCTGGAAACTGGAGATTGTCCATAGCAATCAAAACTGTCCCTTTACTTTAAAAGTGGTTTTAGACCAGCTAGAAAACAGTGGTAATAAATTAAAATCACTTGCAGAATTGAGCGATAGTGATTTGTGGGGAGATTCATCATCAAACACTGAAAAGCAATGACAGCGACAATTCTGCAACTGAGTAAATTTCAGTGTTTTTGATTTGATTACATTATTGAATAATTTTTATTATTATTATATTATTATTTGGTATAATTATTTATAGTTACTTATCATATTCATTATATTCAGGGCTTTTTTTCTTAAACAATAGGTGCTGGAACTTAACCACGGCCCCACAAAACCCCTCCCCCTACACACACCCTCCAAATCACATCTAATAGTGGGTGTGTTCAGTCAAATTTCACAAAAACAGTAGGAGGGTCTTAAAGGGGCATTAAATACCAGGATTGCATTACATACAGAGTGCAGAGCTGTCACTTGTAAAGACAGAAACCAGACTTCTGTGTTTACAAGTGATTGTGGTGAGCAGGCACCAAAGGATCTGAGCCAGAGGTGGTGGAACTGAGTTCCACCAAGTTCCCCCTGAAAAAAAGCCCTGATTATATTATAATATATGATTTCGTGTTTCAAAGTTTATCATACCCGGGATGTCTACTAGACTCTGGTTTGGACAGATTTAAGTGAGTTATTCCTAAGAATTACAGGCCTACAATATAAAACGCCAAATTTCCATGCAAAATAATTGTACTGCTTTGAGCATCAAAAATCTGAAATAATCATACCGCCAGGGAGGTTAACAAGGGGCCCCCAGATCCTGCCCCCCCCCCATGTGAATGGGTATCGGGTACATTATACCCCTACCCATTCACACAAAAAAGTTTAAAAAAGTAAAAAACACAAAAGATAGTTTTTGATAATTCCTTTATTAAAATACAAATAAATAAGTGCTCCGATGGACCTGAAAATTAGAGAGAGAAAAAAAGGTCCGCCAAGGTGGGAGGCGTCCCACTGACTGCTGTCTTTTCGCGGTGACAGCTGTTATAAAGGCAAGGGTGGGGCTACCCGCTGACGTAACCAGATGACCCCATCCCCTCTCATGGCACATGATGTCAGAAGGGTCACCAGACCTGAAGGGCCTGGTATGCATTTTGGGAGGGACACCCACGCCATTTTTTTTTTACATTTTGGTGTGGGGTTCCCCTTAACCACTTCAATACACTGTGTTATATATACTACACTGCCTGCACTGACTGAATATAGAATCTACACTGAATATCTAGTCTACACTGAATGCAGAGTATATTATGAGTATATATATATATATATATATATATATATATATATATATATATACATATATATATATATATATATGAAATACACTGCCTGCACTAAATAATCTGCCTGCCTAATTTAGCTTAATCATTCTCCCTCTGTCTGCGCCAACACCAGCAACACTACACACGGCCGCCGTTGGAAGCAGCATTATATAGTGTGGGGCGTGGACTTAGTCCCCCTGAGCCATGATTGGCAAAAAGCTCCTTGATTATGGATCTCGCAGCAGAGCACTCTGTGATTGGCCAAAGCATGCAGGTCAGGTGCATGCTTTGGCCAATCATTAAACGTCAACGCACTTCGATCTCGCAGTGCATTATGGGGCATTCCACGGCGCTCAAATTTCCTGTGAATGCCCATCGAACACCCGATGCTTGAGTTAAACCTACGTTCGTCTCGAACTGTGGGCTCATCCCTACTCACCACACTGTTCAAGTGCCTATGGGTAGCTGAACTAATAGTTTGCACAATGCTAATTTGCCTAATGCTGTTACTCAGTGAACCACACGTTTCTACATAACCAGAAGTAGCAGGTAATTCCTTTAGCTCGTTGCACTGAATTGAGCAAGGGATGAGCAAAGGAAAGGTAAGCTTATGCTGGGAGGGGCATTAAGTAAAGCAAACCTTTGCACACAGATTTGCTAGGAGGAATTCCCCTTTACTGCTATCTTTGTAAAGGGGTTATTTTTAAAGGGACTAGTATTGTTTCCAAAACGAATAGATATATAGCAAACAGGCATGTGATTATTTTTGCAGCTTGTTTGTTTTTAGCATTTATAAATGTAAATTATTGCAGAAGGGGAGATAAATACAATGTTATTTAAATAGTACAGGAATTATATTAGCACTTGCTAAATATCAAGTTGCTTCATATCTCATATTAGAAATAATAAACCATTTCTAATTAAAATCACTCTGTTTGCTTTTTTTCTTTTCAAATATACTTTGTACTAATCAGCATCTACTTTGGAATGGAGCTTAAGATGTCGGTTTAATGTAATCAAAAATTTAAAAAACGGTAATTTGAAGGACCCCTAGACTAAAAATGTTAGTTTATACAAAAAAAAGGTGCCAATAACTTGTAAGAAAAATTAGATACAAAGAGGCAGTTTGGGATTTATTATTTGAAAACTCATGACCTACAAAATTATAAAAACATGAAAGACAATGTCATTTACTGGAGGGGTTCTAGAATATATAGACTTTTCCCAAATAATTAAAGTGTATGCAAACCCTAACAATAAACTTCTCTTTGCTCCTTTTAGGTCTGCTAAATATACTAATAAAAAAGTGTTTTGCTATATCTGTTCAATAAGTACAAAAATTACTCCTTGGTCCTGCCAGAAACTCAGGAAGTTTTTGTGCACTCTTCAGTGAAATCTCAGCCCTTCCTAGTTCACCTCTGCAAACTACAGAACATATCCTCCTCTCCCCATCTCCATAACATCACAAGATGTTCATGTGTTGTCCATGACTGACTTTGAGTACCTGTAATCGAGTGTACACAACTGCAGGATTGCGCAATCAGTGCAATCAAAGTACAATAAATGTAAAGCAGGCTGGGCTGATTGATTATATGGAGACCTTTATAATGCACAGGCAGATTCTGATCAAAAATCTTGCAAAAATGAATATTGAGGAACAAGCATATTTATAGGTCGGGCCTAAATAAATACCTACATTAAAGCTGAACTCCCTGCATGTATACAGTGCATTGAAAAAGTATTCACACCCCTTGAAATTTTCCACATTTTGTCACGTTACAATCAAAAACATAAATGTATTTTATTGGGATTTTATGAGACGTGTTATGCCGTGTACACACGGGCGGACTTTCCGACCGTACTGGTCCGACAGAAGAAATCTGTCGGACAATCCGATCGTGTGTGGGCTTCATCGGTGGACTTTTTCTGTCGAAAATCAGATGGACTTTAGATTTTAGAACATGTTTCAAATCTTTCCGATGGACTTGAGTCCGATCGAAAAATCCGTTCGTCTGTATGCTAGTCCGACAGACAAAAAAACGACGCAAGGGTAGCTATTGGGTACTGGCTATGAACTTCCTTATTCTAGTCCGGTCGTACATCATCCAAACGACTGGACTTTCGAATGGACTTTAGTCTGTTCGTGTGCGCAAGTCCGGTCGTTTGCAAGTCCGTCGTAACTCCGTTGAAAGTCCGTCGGAAAGACCGTCGGATGTTTGATGCTCAAAAGTCTGCCCGTGTGTACACGGCATTAGAATGGCCCGATCAAAGTCCAGACCTAAATCCAATTGAGAATTAGCCAATAGACCAACACAAAGTGGTACATAATTGTGAAGTGGAAGGAAAATAATAAATGGTTTTGTACATTTTTTACAAATAAATGTCTGAAAAGTGTGGCGTGCATTTGTATTCAGCCCCCTTTACTCTGATGCCCCTAACTAAAATCTGCACAGGGTATGCCGGGTGTGCCTGGCCACACCCTAAACACTCACTGTGGCGCAGATTTCCCCTGCTGCCTGGGCCCCTATATCATTTACTGGCCCCTTCCTTCTGTCAATGAACACAGTGAGTGATCGTTACCGATCACTCACTGTGTTCATACATAACTGAAGCATAGTAAACCGTGTTATATATAAACACACACACACACGGATGTGTGTTTGAGCTTTGGGATGCACACCCTAAAGCAATAGGCTGCGCTCACCTATGCCCCAAGTGAAACATGGTGGTGGCGGTATCATTTTGTGGGGATGCTGTTCTTCAGCAGGGACAGGGAAGCTGGTCAGAGTTGATGGGAAGATGGATGGAGTCAAATACAGGGAAATCTTAGAAGAAAATCTGTTAGAGACTGCAAACGACTTGAGGGTGGGGCGGAGGTTCACCTTCCAGCAGGACAACGACCCTAAACATACAGCCAGAGATACAATGGAATGGTTTAGAATAGATCAAAGCATATTCATGTGTTAGAATGGCCCAATCAAAGTCCAGACCTAAATCCAATTGAGAATCTGTAGCAAGACTTGAAAATTGCTGTTCACAGACGCTCTCCATCCAATCTGACAAAGCTTGATCTATTTGCAAAGAATAATGGGCAAATATTTCACTCTCTAGATGTGTAAAGCTGGTAGAGACATCCCCAAAAAGACTTGTAGCTGTAATTGCAGCAAAAGGTGATTCTACAAAGTATTGACTCAGGGGGCTGAATACAAATGCATGCCACACTTTTCACATATTTATTTGTAAAAAAACTTTGAAAACCATTAATCATTTTCCTTCCACTTCACAATTATGTGCCACTTTGTGTTGGTTTATCACATAAAATCCCAATAAAATACATTTACATTTTTGGTTATAACATGACAAAATATGGACAATTTCAATGGGTATGAATACTTTTTCAAGGCACTGTATATTATATATATATATATATATATATATATATATATATATATATATATATATATATATATATATATATATATATATATATATATATATAGTGGGTATAAAAAGAATCATCTCCCTTTAAAATAATCACATTTTGTTGCTTTGCAGCCTGAAATGAAGACAGAGACAGCTTTTGTTTTGTCCAACTGCATTTATCTTGTAACATCCAAGTGAAAGATGTAACACCAACATGTCAGAAAATTCAAAAACAGAATCGCTGAGTTGGAAAAAGAATCACCCCCTTGTGTCAGTATTTTGCTGAACCCCCTTTTGCTTTTATTACAACCTTTAGTCTGTTGGGATATGTCTGTACTAACTTTGCACATCTAGACTTTGCAATATTTGCCCATTCTTCTTTGCAGAACTGCTCAAGTTCAGTTAAATTTGATGGTGACCATTTGTGGACTGCAGTCTTCAAGTCATTCCACAGATTTTCAATGGGGTTTAAGTCTGGGCTCTGACTAAGCCATGCAAGGACAATCACCTTTTTCTCCTTCAACCTCTGTGTGGTCATCATTTTTACTGTGTGCTTTGGGTCATTGCCATGTTGGAAGGTATGGTGTTGAGGCCAAATAATCATCTCATCTCATTAGTCTCATCTGACCATAATGCCCCGTACACACGATCGGAAATTCCCCCAGCAAAAGTCAGATGTGAGCTTTTGGTCGGAAATTCCGACCGTGTGTATGCTCCATGCGCCGGAATTCCCGCCAGCAAAAGATTGAGAGCAGGTTCTCTATTTTTCAGTTGGAAAAAGTTCCGATCGGAAATTCCGATTGTCTGTACCAATTTTGACGCGCAAAATTCCTATGCATGCTCAGAAACAATTCGACGCATGCTCAGAAGCATTGAACTTCATTTTCTCGGCTAGTCGTAGTGTTGTACGTCACCGCGTTCTTGACGGTCGAAAGTTCAGAGAACTTTTGTGTGACCGTGTGTATGCAAGGCAAACTTGAGCAGAATTCCATCGGAAAAACAACAAGTTTTTTCCGATGGAAAATCAACTCGTGTGTACGGGGCATAACACCTTTTTCCATGTGGCCTCAGAATCTTCAAGGTGTGTTTTGGCAAAGCTTAGTTGTGATTGCATGTGGTCTTTCTATGTACTGTATATATACAATTTGTTTTGTATAAAATATGTGTGTATTTAGCAGATTGCCTTATGTTCAGCTTTAATTATTTTAGGAAGGTTAATGCCCTTGTAAACAAACATAGCTGTTACCATTGATTGATTGATAATTTATTCTGGAAAAGGAATACACAGTAATAATAGTTATTTGCATGTAACAATATCTCAAATATACCCTCACAGGCCATTCTAAAACCTGAATAGACTTTGCATTTTGTGAAAAAATATAAAACATAAAGATAAGAAAAAATTGGTTAGACATTGAAATAATTATGTGTAGAATTGTATGTTTTTACCAAGGTTCTCTTTTTGTACAGTGTGTGATTGTGCAGCATACATTCAGTAAATGAAGTCTGTGAGGAGCCATATATATTCCAGAGATGCACTCACTCTCCTGCTTTGACTCATGATCTTTGTCTTCAGAGAATGACACATTTTATTATATGTATATATAGATTTCTTGTCACAAGATGACAGCAAAGCTTATATATTGGGAGCTTCCATCTTCCATTACCTCCACATTTACACTTAATAAACTTACTTGGGAAATCAACTGTACAGAGCACACAATTAATGGATCGCTGCTGTTAATAAACCAACATACCTCAGAAAGACCAAAGAGCAGAAGAAGCTTTTGGGGATGAATTATAATTTAAGTGTACTTTTTGCACATATTAGATGCAGGCAGATTTTGTAGGAAAAAAATGACTAATTCAGAATATATATCAGCACTGAAGAAGCAATAGCTCAACTCGATATTCCTCTCCCCACAGCATATGCTTAAAATGCATAAGTTTGATTTATAAGGTTTATTGTAATAGTGAGATTATCACTTGGAACTAGATGCCAGTAAAGTAGACAAATAAGATACTTCTTGTAATAGCAATATGTATACACTGTATAAAAGATCAGAAAATGTGTATGTGAAATTGATACGGTTAAAAAGTACACTGTACAGCCAAAACTAGTATTTTAATCACTTCAATACAGGGCACTCAGGGCTGGACTGGGACAAAAATGTGGCCCTGGACTTCATCCAGACCGGCCCAGGGCACAACACATCAGGGCACGGTACATCAGGCCACATCAGGGTACAGAGCCCAGCACATCAGGGCACAGGGCACAAGGCACATCAGGGCACAACACATCAGGCCACATCAGGGTACAGAGCCCAGCACATCAGGGCACAGGGCACAAGGCACATCAGGGCACAACACATCAGGCCACATCAGGGTACAGAGCCCAGCACATCAGGGCACAGCACATCAGGGTACAGCACACCAGGCCACATCAGGGTACAGGGCACAGCACATCAGGGTACAGAGCCCAGTACATCAGCGTACAGGGCACAACATATCAGGGTACAGTGCCCAGTACATCAGCGTACAGGGCACAACATATTAGGGTACAGTGCCCAGTACATCAGCATACAGGGCACAACATATCAGGGTACAGTGCCCAGCACATCAGCGTACAGGGTACAACATATCAGGGTACAGTGCCCAGTACATCAGCGTACAGGGCACAACATATCAGGGTACAGTGCCCAGTACATCAGCGTACAGGGCACAACATATCAGGGTACAGTGCACAGCACATCAGGGTACAGAGCCCAGCACATCAGCTAATAGGGCACAACACATCAGGGCATGTCAGGGCACAGTACATCAGGGTACATCACATCAGGGTACAGGGCACAGCAAATCAGGGTATAGCACATCAGGACACAGCACATCAGGGCACAGAACATCAGGGCACACGACATTGAGGCACAGCACACCGGGGCACATCAGGGCACAGGACATCGGGGCAAAGCACATCGGGGCACAAGGCACATCAGGGCATAGGATATCGGGGCACAGCACATCAGGGCACGGGGCACATCAGGGCACATAGCACATCAGGGCACATCAGGGCACATAGCACATCAGGGCACGTGGCACATCAGGGCACATCGGGGCACATAGCACATCATGGCACATCAGGGAACGGGCACATCAGGCCACGGGGCACATCAGGACACGGGGCACATCAGGGCACATTAGGGCACGGGGCACATCAGGCCACATGGCACATCAGGGCACATGGCACATCAGGGCACGGCGCACATCAGGGCACATTATGGCACATCAGGGCACGGCGCACATCAGGGCACATTATGGCACATCAGGGCACATGGCACATCAGGGAACGGGCACATCAGGGCACGGGGCACATCAGGCCACATGGCACATCAGGGCACGGGGCACATCAGGGCACATGGCACATCAGGGCACGGGGCACATCAGGGCACATGATGGGGCACATGGCACATGATGGGGCACATGGCACATTATGGGGCACATCGCACATCAGGCCACATCAGGGCATGGGGCACATCAGGCCACGTGGCACATTAGGGCACGGGGCACATGGCACATCAGGGCACATTATGGCACATCAGGGCACATGATGGGGCACATCAGGGCACATTATGGGGCACATAGCACATTAGGGCACATCAGGCTACATGGCACATTAGGGCACGTGGCACATGGCACATCAGGGCACGGGGGACATCAGAGCACATAGCACATTAGGGCACATCAGGCTACATGGCACATTAGGGCACGTGACACATGGCACATCAGGGCACGGGCACATCAGGGCACATGATGGGGCACATAGCACATCGGGGCACATGATGGGGCACATAGCACATCGGGGCACATGATGGGGCACATAGCACATCGGGGCACATGATGGGGCACATAGCACATCGGGGCACATGATGGGGCACATAGCACATCGGGGCACATGATGGGGCACATAGCACATCGGGGCACATCATCAGGGTACATTGTGGGGCACATGGCACATTGTGGGATCTTACCAGCCAGCATGCAGAGTAGCGCAGGGAGCTTCTGTAGTAGTAATGTCTTTCTCGTGTCATCACGCTGTTCCCCAGCGGCCCCTCCTCTCTTCTCGTCTATACCAGATGATCTTACAAGCCAATTGGTATAGAAAAGAAGAGAGGAGGGGCCGCCGGGGAACAGCGTGATGACACGAGAGAGAGAGAACTTACTACTACAGAAGCTCCCTGCGCTACTCTGCATGCTGTGGCTAATCTCGATCTACCCGTCAGGCGCCAGCTGTCGGCGGTTGACGGGTAGATCGCCGCTGGAAGTGAAACTGGCCCAGACTGAGCCATCGGCCCACCGGGAATCTCCCGGTAGTCCCGATGGCCAGTCCATCCCTGAGGGCACTTATACACCTTCCTGCCCAGACCAATTTTCAGCTTTCAGCGCTGTCGCACTTTGAATGACAATTGCGCGGTCATGCTACACTGTACCCAAACTACATTTTTATCATCTTGTTCCCACAAATAGAGCTTTCTTTTGGTGGTATTTGATCACCTCTGGGATTTTTATTTTCCGCTAAACAAATAAAAAGAAGACCAAACATTTTGAATAAAACATTTTTTTTGTTTCTGTTACAAAACTTTGTAAATAATTACGTTTTCTCCTTCACTGATGGGCACTGATGGGGCTGCACAGACGGGCACTGATAAGGCAGCACTGATGGGCACTGATGAGGGGGCACTGATAGGCGGCACTGATATGCAGCACTGATGGGTACACATAGGCGGCACTGATAGGCGGCATGGATTGGCACTGATAGGTGGCACGGATGGGCACTGATAGGTGGCACGAATGGGCATGGATGGTCACTGATAGGTGGCACTGATGTACACTAATGGATGGTACTGATGGGCACCACTGATTGGCAGGCATTGTGGGCACTGATTGGCATCAATTGTGGGCACTGATTGGCATCCATTGTGGGCACTGATTGTTATCCATGGTGGCCATGGGTGACATACCTGCTGGTGACTAGTGGTGGGCATCCCTGGTGGCGTCCCTGGTGGTCCAGTGTGGGCATCCTCGGGGGGGGGGGGGGGAGCTGCGCTGATGATCAATCAGCACAGACCCCCCTGTCAGAGGAGCAGCCTATCGGCTCTCCTCTACTCGCGTCTGACAGACGCGATCAACGGATCTTCCTATTTGCACTGTGATTAGCTGTGATTGGACACGGCTGATCACATGGTAAAGAGTCTCCGTCAGAGACTCTTTACCTAGATTGGTGTTGCAGTGTGTCAGACTGACACACCGCAACAACGATCGCCATGATGTGCGCCCCCAGGGGCACGCAGCTTGACATCCTGGCGACACCATATGAAGCAGGATATCGCAACCACTTTGCCGCCGTCATTTTGCTATATGGCGGGCGGCAAGTGGTTAAAAGTACACAGATACCTATATTGAATGACCAGATGGTGTCCTATATTTCTCTTTTTTCCCCCTCCTATTTAAACCAAATTAGGGATGGAGGTGCGTGGAGTGTCTATCAGGTAGTCTCTGACCATGTACAATTGTATACTATATATACAGGACAAGGTCGATCCTTGTCTTTTTGCCTCTCAATGTAGGCTTCTTTAACATATTCTGTTCAAAGTCTATGCATGACAATCCCCGGTCAGAGATGGAGCCTGTTCAGTCTGCTGTGGTCTGGATCTGTGGGGCTGTGTTTTGTTGTCACTTCCCGGGTGTTACAATGCCAGCATTTGCTGTTGCAGGGGACTGGGCGGGCTGGTCCCTCCTGGCATCGACGCCACACCTCCACACCATGCGCATGATGTCATTTGGCGTCCTGGCGTTTGTGTTTTTCCATCAGCGTCAACACATGGATGGGAATATGCCTAGCTGGATGGGCGGCGGTCGCCCCTCTGGCAGGCATGCTCCCTATCCTAATTGTTGCGCCTGTGTGACGCTGGGAGGAGCCCACTGATCACTCTGTGCACATATAGTGTTCCCATTCACTGTCAGCCTTTCCACCAGACAGGATGTCCTGTCTCTCTCTCACTTTCATGGACTGCATACAAAGATATTTTTTACCACTACATCAGGTAATTATCTGCTCACCTTTTTGATACCTATGCCCCTTTAGTATTTAGTTGTCATTTTTTACACTTTTTTTATTTTTTCCCAATTTCCTTTCATGATGGTTTTCTTAACCCACATCCTTACTGAAGCTATAGTCCCTCTAGCCCATTAATTATATCATACTTATAGCTTTTATATGGATTTGTGGTGTTGGGTTTCTATTATATTATATTTTATCAGTGGTCCACTATAACATGTATTTACAATGCACCTATTGTAATTCATTTCTAGAATTTGAACCCACACCTACCACCATTTGGCTATGTGTTTTTCCTCTTTTTTGGAATCTTGGTATGTACCCAGTCTTTTCAATGCCAGGTTCCGACCTCAGCTCCCTGGAATGATACCTCTGGCAGCCCTCCCTGTCTGGATGCACAGACTCAGTTTACACTTCTCTCCCTATATGTATATACTTCTCCCACATATGGTTTCAACCATGGTACATATTTATTTATTCTTGTTTTGTTGTAGATCCAAGTGCACCTGCCCCTTAAGAGTGTAATTTTATATACATGAAACACGTCAGTCCTACTGGATGCACCTATTCTGTAGATGATCTATTGATTTCAATATACTGTATGTACTAGATTTCTGTGATCTTATTTTGGTTCCACATGGAAGATATTACCATTTACCATACTATGGGCCTGCCATACTGTATTACTGTTTTTACCATACATGGTTTTTAACATGTGATTGCATATTTACTCATTTATGTTATGCTGTGATACTTTTTGACAATAAAAGTATCCTTTTCAAAACCGAGTTATCATTTAGCCACTCCCACCCACCTCATTCAAAGTCCCGAAAATCCCCCCTCTTTGCCTATATTTCTCTGGGACCCTGGGATCTCAACTTTAAATTCATTCAAGAATTCAGTATGTGGTGGTCCAAGTCTCTCTTGTATATTAAAAGAACAAGCTTTATTCTGGTATAGTTTCTGTGTATTTCCAGTGTGGGGTATTTGCCCCATGCTGCAGATGTGAAGGAACTGTTTACAAACCCCACCAATTAGCTGCCAAGACTACTAAAGGTTAGCAAAACAGCTGAAGATTGGCTGGGAGGTACATATGCCATAAGGCTTTAGAAACTTCACTGAAAAGAGTGGTTGAAAAAGAAATTAGTAGTTCCAATCAATGGTTGCACTGCAGCTGCTAGGCAGTAGGGGCAAAAAAGACAACTGGTGTAGGTTCCATGGGTAATAAGCTCTGGCACAGCAACATGGTAAATGTAGGGGGTTTCTACCTCCTAGTATTACCATATACATCATGGCTTCTCAAGGAGACAATAGCAATATAGAAAACATGATGGCAACTAAAGGCTTGAAAATGTGATTTGTGTGATTTTGCTCCTCCTCTGCACACCCCCTCCTATTGGTCCTATTTGGGTTTTCTCAGGCTTTTCCCCCAGAATATTAAGCACACCGAAATAACTATAAGAGTTTTTGAAAAAAATAAAACATTGGGTTTGGCCATCCTCAGTAGATTGTACTTTCTTGTTCCAGATAAATTACCAAAGGTTTGGAGCCTCCAACATATTGCATGACTATTAGTATATGGCTATAGAAGAATAATATCGAAATAGTGCTGCAGAGATAGCAAATGAATAAAGCCCAACTTTTTCTGTTTTTGGTAGAGTGGGGAATGGTTAGAACTAATTTTTATTGCTTTCTGAGACCTTCTTTACCAACGAGCCACCATGTCCATTCCCTATACTCTTGCTGCCAAGTGTTGCATCGGAAATGTGCCAGTACTGCAGCTGTGCATGCAGCCTAAAAGTATTTTTTTCTACATTACTGGTAGATTTAGCCAAGTATCACTTGGTAACAAAACTGTAAATCTTCCACATAATTCTAAATACAGTATTTGCAGCTATTACCTTATAATTACCTTACCTTACAATTACCTTATCTCACTACCTCAACCTGTCCAGCTATCCTCTACTCTTGCTACCTTCAGGCAATCCCTGAAAACTCATCTCTTCAGGGAAGCCTATCACGTCTCCAACTAATCTTTTACCACTTCCATCAGCTCATTCCCCACAGTTACAACCTTTTGTACCACCTGCCCCACCCTATTAGATTGTAAGATCTTCTGAGCAGGGCAGGAGCCAGTGTGTCTATTGAAGCACACAGATCAACTCTGGATCAAGCCCATACATGTGCCCCCATAGCAAGCAGCTTGCTATGGGGGCAGACGAAGAAGAGGAGAAACCAAGAGCATTGTCAGGGGACCCCAGAAGAGGAGGTTCAGGACTGCAGGTAAGTATAACATGTTTTTTTTTTGTAAATTAACCTTTACAACCACCTTTACGACAAACACATGACAAAATGTGGTATACTGACTGTTGGTGCTGGAGGCTCGACATGGGAGGACTCAGAGCAGGGCTTTTGCTGCCAGAATAGAATAGAATAAAACACGTGTCCCTAAACTGATGCTACCCCTCACAATTAACTGCCCACTAATACTTACCCTTAGCTATACCAAAATATTTAACACTTAACCTACCCCTTAAAACAAACTCTTCTTTACTTCTCTCTAACACTTAACCTACCACTTGACCCAAATAATTGACCTACCCATAAAATGAGCTCTTAATAATCAACATCTAACAAACTGTAAATCCTAGCCCTATCAGTTAAGCTGAACCCCCAATTTCTGACACTAACAATAACATAACCTAATCCAATAAAGTTGGCTATACAATAGTAAAATTACATTTGCAAATTTTTGTTTCCAGATCCTTCATTCGATTTCCTAATCAGCAGTGGAGTCGTATTGGAATTAGTTTTTAGGGTATGTGGTTTTCATTTAGGAAAGTCCATTTACTCTTAAATTGAATGTTAAAAGCAAATTTTGAAGCACTTTCAAGAGACTTTCATCAAGACATCAAATGTACTGAGCAGAATTTTCGTACGAATAATTGTACAAACATTTGTTTTACTAGTGTATGGCCAGTGTAAGGCTAATTTTACTAATTTAGGCTACTAGTGTAAGGCTAATTGTAAAGTATTACTGAAGGGAAAACAAATTTTGGGTTGTCCCCAGAAAAGTAACAGAGGTGAAATCTTCCAATGTGGACACTAGTTCTTGATGCAGAGATTTCCTCTCGCTTCCTGTTTTGGCTATGGGACAGTAAGTGAAGGTAAATCTCCCCAACGGGACACAGATGGCAAAAAAAAAAATCTGACAGGGGTTATAATCCTGCCTTGCTCTTTCCGAAAAAAAAAAAATTGCCTATAGTTCTACTTTAAGTGTATGTAATGTCAAACTATTTGCTTTTAGTTTTGGATATAGTAAGGACATGTTAAAGGGGTTGTAAAGTTATTATTTTTTTTTTTTAAAAATAACAAACATGTTATACTTACCTTCACTGTGCAGCTCGTTCTGCACAGAGTGGCCCCGAACCTGGTCTTCTGGGGTCCCTCGGCGGCTGTTTCAGCTCCTCCCCGCAAGCATTTACCACCTTCATGCGAGCTCCCTCGCACGGTGGTGAGTGCTTGCGGGCGCGCTCCCGTGATACAGCCGGCGGCTATAGCCGCTCGCTGTATCACTCGGCCCCGCCCCCGGCGCGCCGCGTCATCGGATGTGATTGACAGCAGCGCGAGCCAATGGCTGCGCTGCTTTCAATCCATCCACTGCAGCCAATCAGCGACCAGGCTGAGCTGCAATGAAGCTGACGAGGACGAGGAGCGAAGATTCGAGGCGTCAGGTAAGTAAAACGGGGGGCCTGGGGGCGGCGGTACTGTCAAAAGTTTTTTCACCTTAATGCATAGAATGCATTAAGGTGAAAAATTTTTTACCTTTACAACCCCTTTAAGGCCCTGTCAGGTCTTCATTGTTGTCTGTGTTCCCAATAGGGAGATTTACCTTCTCTGTATGCCCAGGTGACCATCATCAAGTGGATAGAAAGTGCTTGGGAAATCCAAAACTCCACAGTTGTGAATGGAACAGAAAAAGAGAGGAAACCTTAAAATGGAGAAGCCTATACTGTTGAAAACTGCTGGAGATGGAGTTCAGCCTCATTTTAGAGAAATTTCTTTAATATCCTGTTGTGTGTTTGGCTTTACATACACTAAAATCCCTTCTGTAGCATATTAGATACTGGAGCTGTTAGTGTCCAAATATCACAGTTTCAGCTCTGAAATGACACAGCTCTGAAATGGCCCTTCCATTAGAAAATATTGTAAAAAAATGTAATTTGCCTTAAAGCGTTTGTTACTAGAAATGTGCATGACGAAAAAATGTGTTTTGTTTCGTTTTGATTCGTTAATCTAGTCATTTCGTTTAGTTCAATTTAGTTGATTCGTTCAATTCGTATTCGGAATTCGTATTTGGAATTTTTGAATTTTCTTCGAATTTACTGATTTCTCCGAATATAAATGCTCAAATCAATAAATTTTCACATCGGTCGAAACGAAAATGTTATATTCTTTTTGATTTGAATGCAGCAAAGTGAACAAACACAAGAAAAGTCTTCATCAAATGATTACAATGACTCTTTAAATCACCTTTGGCTTAACAAAAATAGCATTATTTCGAAATGGTACTCTATTAACATACACAGTCTTTGCTTTCAGCATTATGTGTAGTTAGAATTCGACTGGTGTTCAATATAAAATTTGATTCGAATTTCAGTCCGAATTTCCGAAATTCGGACGAATTTCGTTACGTTATTCGGAGCATTCCGTAAAATTTGTTTATAATGTAATTCGGATATATTCGAATCTCCGAATAATGAAAAATGTGTCCGAATATTATTCAGGGTGAAACGAACCTCACATGTCTATTTGTTTCCCCAGCATTTCATATTCCTGATATGTCCCTGCTGAGCCTTGTACTTGTACGAAAGAGTATCCTGTTCTCTTTTTATTGCATCCTTTGTGTGAAATCCCTGGTGTTCCTGCCAGTCCCTCTGCTTTCCTATTAAAAACTGACCACACTAATCAGGAGAGCACACCATGGTCAGTTCTCTAGCTATGCTATGCCTGCTCTCCTCCATTAATCAGACTTGTCCTGACACACCCATTTTGCACAGCCTTTAGAGCAGGGTTCTGGCCAGGAAAAACATTTTTTAAAAGTCAGCAGCTACAAACACTGTAGCTGCTGACTTTAAATAAGTACACTTACCTGTCCTGGGTGCCCGCGATGTCGGCCGCCCAAGGCCGACCCGTCCCTTGGCTCTCGGGTCCCGGCACTGCCATCCTAACTAAGGGAAACAGGCAGTGGAGCCTTGCGGCTTCACTGCCAGTTTCCTACTGTGCACACACAGTTCCCAGAAGGCAACGGGGCCGCTCACCGAGGAGCAAGACACGCCACGGAATAGAAAGAGGCAGATTAGGAAGACTGCCTAGCAACAAGGGTTCAGGTAAGTAAAATTTTTTTTTTTTTTCAAATGTTTTTTTTTCATTTTTTTTAGGATTTTTCATGCTATTTTTTATTTTAGGGTGGCCCTCCACTTTAACTGGCTAGATCGGTGTGCTTTTTCTCCCCCCCCCCCCCCCTCCCAGCTCTAATGCAGCTGAGAACAGAAGGAATGTGATTATTTATATAAAAAGGTATTTATGTTTTTTTCATCTATATACAAATGTCTTGCCTTTAATTTCAGTCTTAAACGGAATGGGCTGTTTTAACAGGTTATCGTTTACAATCTTTTTAATGTATTCAAATTAAATTGTACACTTCCCTGCAGCAAATAGGATACATTTCACAAAAAAGCCAGATGGTGATAAAGAGAGACAAATGTGCCATAATGCAAACTTAGAAAACACATATCAACTCAGATTTTGACACTGCAGAGGGCACAGAAAAAGTGTGAGAATAAGAAACTCCTGCAGGATCTCTTACGGATGGCATCACTAAAGCCTCGTACACACGATCGGATTATTGGCCAACAGAGTGTCAGACTTTTTGTCCGAAAGGCGTGTGCCTGGATCTTGTTTTGCATACAAACGGTACACAATTGTCGGCCAACAAACACGAACGTAGTGACTTACTACGTGGAATTCCAGCTCTTGAGCGCCACCCTTTGGGCACCTTCTGCTAATGTCATGTTTGGCGAGCATTGATTCCGAGCATGCGTGTTTGTACTTTGGACTTGTGTGTGACGGACTTGTGTACACACGATATGAAAATCTGACAACAGACCGCTGTCGCCGAAAATTTACTAGCCTGCCATCCAACATTTGTTGGCCGACAGTTGAACAACAATTGTCTGAAGGAGCGTACTAACGGGCAGATTTTAGGCTAACAGTCTGTCATCACACAATCCCCTGCCATCGATCGAATCGTGTGTACGAGGCTTTAGAGATCAAATCCAGAGTGTTATTTGGAATATTAGAATTCACCTAAAAATATAACTAGTTTTGGGTGAGCCAGCACTTTAACCTTTGTTGCCATTCAATAGTACACAGAAATAACACTGACATTTGTGTGGCGACATGTTTCTGCATTATCCACACAAACCAGCAAGAATCCTTTTTAAATAAACAACTCTTTAGACAAAAAAGTCAATATGTTTTGTTAAATTCAGCGAAGTTACTATAATGAATGCCAAATGGCCGAAATCCACAACATTGGGCAGGCAAGAGGACCTTTTGCTTGTTTCTAAATAAAATGAACAGTTTGTCTTCTTCTCTTTTTGAATAAATTTGCAGAATTCCAACGCACACAAAAATATATTTGTTATGTTCCAGATTAACTGCACTGCGGGTAATAAGGTGAATACAGAATTGAGTTGGCATATAAGACCATTATTAGAAATACAGGAGCTTTCAACTGACATGTCATCAAAAACTTTTAAATCATTATTACCTTCACAACCTTTGAGATTGAATACATATCAATTATAGGCATGTCATGCAAAGTAAAATGGTATAATATACATTTAATGCTTGTTGGAGCAGAAACACAGTCACAAAAGATGTAAAACTGAGATAAAAATGTCTAAAAACAACAAGAAAACAGGAACAAGTGCTAACAAAATATGTAGGCTGCTATTGCTGACCTCCTGAAAATGCTAGCTGTCCATATATCCCTGGTTTTACTACCTTGAGATACTCAAACTAGGTTTCTAACTATATTTCTAAAGCAGTAGATAACTTGTTTGGTAATATTTTATTTCTTTTCTTTTTTTTTTAACTGCTGAATGCCCATCCAAATGTTTTCTGCATTTTTAAAGCATATTTTTCACCGTTTTACACCTGCACATTTTCTGATATTGATGTATTTATAATACATCATATGTGACACTCACAGCCATCAATTGCTTTGTAACATCCAATGCTGCACAACACGGTGTGAGCCTTTAAGATGTTTGTATCAGTGACTCACCATTAATTTTATGGCACTTAGTCTAGTTTTTTGTCTTTTTATGTCCATATTTGCCGCACATATGCCCAAGTGCAGGTGATTTTATGTGAACATCCTTATCTAAATTGGCATGTATTTGCTTCCTCAACTCAATATTAGTCTCAATAATAATCAGCGCATAGTAAACAAAGTCTTTCCCCGCAGCAGCTGAAAAAACAACAATGCCCCCAGGCATATATCAAATGTGTCTCATAAACCAGTGCTGGTTTATGAGACACATTTAAACCCAGTATCAACAAATTTTTATAACTCCTATGTCTCACGGGGGTGAATGCCAGTGTATAGCAAAATGGGGGCAAACACAGGCATACAAACGTACCTAGAATTACTTTTTTGATTAAGTCCCTCTGTCTGTGCAACTGTCACATACTCGTGTAGACCTTTTCTTGGCAGTGGGAGATTATATTTTGTAATTTGAGCATCTCAACTCTTCCTTTAGAGGTAGTTCGCTATTATACAGAAACTTTCAACAACTGAAAAAAGGACAACATGCCTTATGTCTAATAGATGTTGGCAAACTGCATTCTAAAGAAATGGATTATACTTATTTCTCAAAGCTCTTTCAAACTTTTGTAGACTAAATAGGAGTTTTCGAAACCATTACCACTCACAGTATGTCCTGGTGACCAAAATCACGAAATTTACCAACTTTGATCAAACAACTGCCTGCTTAGAACTAAGGATGAATTCACACATGAAGTGCAATGACAGGTGTTTTACTGCGTTGTAAAACACCTGTCACCACAAGGAAACACAGAAAACAATTATTTTCTGTGTCATATTTACACTGCAATACAGTTAAGAGCTGCGATACAATCCACATACAGTGGGGACGGAAAGTATTCAGACCCCCTTAAATTTTTCACTTTTTGTTATATTGAAGCCATTTGCTAAAATCATTTAAGTTCATTTTTTCCTCATTAATGTACACGCAGCACCCCATATTGACAGAAAAACACATAATTTTTGACATTTTGGTAAACGTTGGTGGACAGTCATTTTTAGGTCTCTCCAGAGATGCTCAATTGGGTTTAAGTCAGGGCTCTGGCTTGGTCATTCAAGAACAGTCACGGAGTTGTTGTGAAGCCACTAGTTCATTGTTTTGGCTGTGTGCTTGGGGTCATTGTCTTGTTGGAAGGTAAACCTTCAGCCCAGTCTGAGGTCCTGAGCACTCTGGAGAAGGTTTTCATCCAGGATATCCCTGTACTTGGCCACTTTCATCTTTCCCTCAATTGCAACCAGTCGTCCTGTCCCTGCAGCTGAAAAACACCCCCACAGCATGATGCTGCCACCACCATGCTTCACGGTTGGGACTGTATTGGACAGGTGATGAGCAGTGCCTAGTTTTCTCCACACATACCACTTAGAATTAGGGCCAAAACGTTCTATCTTGGTCTCATCAGACCAAAGAATCCTATTTCTCACCATCTTGGAGACCTTCAGGTGTTTTTAGCAAACTCCATGCGGGCTTTCATGTGTTTTGCACTGAGGAGAGGCTTCCGTTGGGCCACTCTGCCATAAAGCCCCGACTGGTGAAGGGCTGCAGTGATGGTTGACTTTCTACAACTTTCTCCCATCTCCCGACTGCATCTCCAGAGCTCAGCCACAGTGATCTTTGGGTTCTTCTTTACCTCTCTCACCAAGGCTCTTCTCCCCCGATAGCTCAGTTTGGCCGGACGGCCAGCTGTAGGAAGGGTTCTGGTCATCCCAAACGTCTTCCATTTAAGGATTATGGAGACCACTGTGCTCTTAGAAACATTAAGTGCAGCAGAAATGTTTTTGTAACCTTGGCCACATCTGTGCTTTGCCACAATTCTGTCTCTGAGCTCTTCAGGCAGTTCCTTTGACCTCATGATTCTCATTTGCTCTGACATGCACTGTGAGCTGTAAGGTCTTATATAGACAGGTGTGTGGCTTTCCTAATCAAGTCCAGTCAGTATAATCAAACACAGCTGGACTCAAATGAAGGTGTAGAACCATCTCAAGGATGATCAGAAGAAATGGACAGCACCTGAGTTAAATATGATTGTCAAAGCAAAGGGTCTGAGTACTTAGGACCATGTGATATTTCAGTTTTTCTTTTTTAATAAATCTGCAAAAATGTCAACAATTCTGTGTTTTTCTGTCAATATGGGGTGCTGTGTGTACATTAATGAGGAAAAAAAATAAACTTAAATGACTTTAGCAAATGGCTGCAATATAACAAAGAGTGAAAAATTTAAGGGGGTCTGAATACTTTCCGTCCCCACTGTATGCTGCATTTTGTAGTAAAACAAATAATCATGTGCTCAATGCTATAGGGTAATGGGGCACACATGCATCTTAGAGTAAAAACAGCTCAAACAAACCCCAAACTGGCATACCCTGTCCTACGTGTTTCATCTGTTCAAGGGACATCTTCAGGGGGCAAAGAAAGAGGTTACTACATTTGCATAGCTTTGCATCAACCAGGGTATGGTGGTTTGGTGTTTGTTTGAGCCGTTTTTACCCTAAGATACTTGTGAGTATATTTGCTTAAAATAAACTAGCGGTTTTAGTAGTATTATGCTATGGTCCTTTGTATTTATTTTCTGAGCAACATTGTGGAGAATTACAGTTCCTGGACAGGCAGAAGAGGACCCCTGTGGATGTTGACGTGTCCACTATATCCTTGAGGGATTTAAACTAGTTGTTTTCTGTGCAGTAGAGCTCTTATCATTTCGTGATCATATACAGTATATCAGGTATAGGGTTTCATGCACCTGAGTCTCAAAGCAAATAGACTGTACACTTTGCAAAGTGCATTTGCACTCTGCAGGAGCAGTTGCTCCAGAGCTTGGTAAATGAGCAGAAGCTCTGCTGACAACAAAAAAGAAGTTTTTTTTTTTATTTTCCTTGCATTTGATTGGGTATTCTTTGCAAAGTGAAAACTTTAACTAATTTACTAAGCTCTGGAGCAACTGCTCCTGCAGAGTGCAACTGCATTTTACAAAGTGCACAGCCTATTTGCCTTTAGTAAATTAACCCCATTGGTTTTTGATCTTTATTCAAGATGCATATTGATTGTTTGATGGAGCACTGAACATTGGTTTTGGGAGTGGACTTGTATTATCACCATTTCATATTTATTTATTGTGCACAATATTGGTTTAAATTATTTGACACCTTTTGGGGTTCTGTACATATTTACATATTCAATAAGTTTGTACAAAAACAACAACAAAAAGGGAGCTGTGTGTGATGCACTGAATCGTGCGCCACACTACCCCTCACTGCAGTTGGGAACGGACAGCTTCCGGAGAGGTAAAGCGCTCCAGTAGCCGTCTGTTCCTGTGTCAACCAGCCGTGAAACTTCCATCATGTCTTCTGTGTATAGTATCTTGGCATTTCAACACAAGTCTGCTGAAAAACTGAACAATCCTTATGATATCTATAGTCGACCACCCATACAATCTATATGCCACACACAAGGAAGTGGATTTGATCAATAGGTAAGATAAGATTGTTGGCAGCTCTGTTTCCAACATGTACAGTGTCTTGAAAAAGTATTCACACCCCTTGAAATTTTCCAAATGTTGTCGTGTTACAACCAAAAACATAAATGTATTTTATTGGGATTTTATGTGATAGACCAACATAAAGTGGGACATAATTGTAAAGTGGAAGAAAATGATAAATGGTTTCAATCATTTTTTACAAATAAATATCTGAAAAGTGTGGCGTGCATTTGTATTCAGCCCTCTTTACTCTGATACCCCTAACTAAAATCTAGTGAAACCAATTGCCTTCAGAAGTCACCTAATTCATAGTTCACGTGTGTAATTTAATCTCCGTATAAATACAGCTGTTCTGTGAAGCCCTCGGAGGTTTGTTAGAGAACCAGAGAACCTTAGTGAACAAACAGCACCATGAAGGCCAAGGGACACACCAGACAGGTTAGAGATAAAGTTGTGGAGAAGTTTAAAGCAGGGTTAGGTTGTAAAAAAATACCCCAAGCTTTGAACATCTCACAGAGCACTGTTCAATCCATCATCTGAAAATGGAAAGAGTATGGCACAACTGTAAACCTACCAAGACATGGCCATCCACCTAAACTGACAGGCCGGGCAAGGAGAGCCCGGAAGCAGCCAAGAGGCCCATGGTAACTCTGGAGGAGCTGCAGAGATCCACAGCCCAGGTGGTAAATTTTGTCCGCAGGACAACTATTAGTCATGCATTCCACAAATCTGGCCTTAACCTCCCTGACGGTATTCCTGAGTGTGGCTCGGGGTGGATTTTCAGCACCAAAAGCAGTAACCCTGAGCCACACTTGGGATTGCATCGCAGGATCCAGGTACAGCTCCCTTACCTTGTCCCCAGGATCCTATGATGTCCTCCGCCGGATCTATCACAGAGCTGAGCTCCGTTCCCTGCGAGCGTTGCGACGCATGGGGACAGAGAACGGCGCCAAATTCAAAAAGTAAAAAACACAAATATATATACAGTGGAACCTCGGATTACAAGCATAATCCGTTTCAGGAGTATGCTCGTAATCCAAAGGACTCAGATATAAAAGCGAGTTTTCCCATTGAAGTCAATGGAAACGAAAATTATTTCTTCCGCATTGACTTCAATGGGATGCAATACCGCATGCAGCCAGAGGCGGGGGCGCCGGAGAGCCTTGGAAACGGCCGAAAGGGCCCGAGCACACTTTGGCTGACCTCGGAAAACCTCGGAAAGACTCAGTTCACGAGCCTTTACGAGGTTTGCCGAGGTCAGCTGAACTGTTCTCGGTCCTTTCCGTGCATTTCCGAATGGCCTGAATCCTGCTCGTTTTGCAAGACAACACTCGCAAACCGAGTTAGGATTTTTAGAAATACAGTGCTCGTATTGCGAAATGCATGTTAACCGCGTTACTCGCAATCCGAGGTTCCACTGTACAGTACACTGTAATCTTACAGATTACATTACTGTATCAATTTATTTCACATCCCTTTTGTCCCTAGTGGTCAGTCCAGTGCCCTGCATGCAGTTTTATATTATAAATACTGTTCTTTCTGCCTGGAAACTGGAGATTGTCCATAGCAACCAAAACCATCCCTTTACATCAAAAGTGGTTTTAGACCAGCTAGAAAACAGCGATAATAAATTATAATCACTCACAGAATTGAGCGATAGTGATTTGTGGGGAAATCCATCATCAAACATTGAAAGTAATGACAGTGACAATTCTGCAACTGAGCAAATTTCAGCATTTTTGATTTGATTACATTACTGAATAATTTTTATTATTATATTATTATTTGTTATAATTATTTATAATTATTTATTATATTATCATTTTTTATTTCGTTCTTCAAACTTTATCATACCCGGGATGTCTACTAGACTCTCATTTGGACAGATTTAAGTGAGTTACTCCTAAGAATTACAGGCCTACAATATAAAATGCCAAATTTTCATGCAAAATAATTGTACCGCTTTTAGCATCAAAAATCAGAAATAATCATTACAATAACAATCAATAACCTGCCAGGGAGGTTAATAGAAAGTAGCAAGAAGAAAGCCATTGTTAAAAGAAAGCCATAGGAAGTCCCGTTTGCAGTTTGCAAGAAACCATGTGGGGGGCACAGCAAATATGTGGAAGAAGGTGCTCTGGTGAGCAAAACTGAACTTTTTGGCCTAAAAGCAAAACGCTATATGTGGTGGAAAACTAACACTGCACATCACCCTGAACACACCATCCCCACTGTAAAACATGTTGGTGGCAGCAACATGTTGTGGGGATGCTTTTCTGCAGCAGGGACAAGAAAGCTGTTTGGGGTTGATGGGAAGAAGGATGGAGCCAAATACAGGGCAATCTTAGAAGAAAACCTGTTAGAGTCTGCAAAAGACTTGAGACTGGGGCGGAAGTTCACCTTCCAGCAGGACAACAACCCCAAGCATACAGCCAGAGCTACAATGGAATGGTTAAGATCAAAGCATATTCATGTGTTAGAATGGCCCAGTCAAAGTCCAGACCTAAATCCAATTGAGAATCTATGGCAAGACCTGAAAATTGCACAGACACTCTCCATCTAATCTGACAGAGCTTCAGCTTCTTTGCAAATAAGAATGGGCAAAAATGTGTAGCAATAACTCTCGGTGGAGCTGCTGGATTAAAGCGGGCTGTTACCGTCACCTTCATTACCTCAATTTCACCAGAACCGGGTCTAGGGTCCCGTTGAGTTTAATACCAGACAATGTAGGCACTGGACACTTGAGTATCTTTTCCAATGCTTTAATAAACCTAAATTGAAGGAAGTAGCAGGAAAGAGGTACAAGAAGAGTTGCAGGGAAGTTCAAATACCTTTTCTTAGTGTAGTATTAGGAATTGGAATCTTGTAGATGAATGTACTCTCTTTTTAGAGTTGAATCTTCGCCCGCCTGGATAGGTTTCTCTTACTAACCTAGCAGCCAGTATGCAGCACGAACAAAAGTCTCTGCCACAGACCTGATGGGAATAGAAACCCGTACGATCCTCTGCCACAGGATGTAATGGTTAAGATGAATAGCCAACACAGCACTAGAACCTTTAAGCCAACCCGGCAGTACTATGCGGTAGGATTACTTTAGTATACGTCCTCCAACTGAATCGCCAGGCCCCTCTCCAGACCAGCACTCTGCATGATCTTTCCATGACGGGTCCTCCCCTGGGATCTTCTCAGTTGTCCAGCTTCTTCCCATAGGACAGACAGCCCAGGACCATTCCCTTGCCGCTGTGGTAGGCCCCAGACAGGCTTCTGGGCCCACCCACATGCTGCGGCAATGTGGGCCTCCCGGTCGGAGGACCACGAGGTAGTACTCCTAGCACATACCTGTCGGCCAGGAGGGCCAGCAGGTGGAACGAAAAGAACCCTAAAACATGGCGTCTGTCTCATAAATACCCTCTCCCAGAATGCAACTCGGAGGACCACCTGCACAGAGTTATCTCTGGGACAGAGGAGCACTCATACGCTTCAACGTGTTGCCTTTCCAACACCGACCCATGGTGACAACGACACCCACAGGCACAGTGTGAAACTACATGCAACTCAGCCCAGCTGGAACAGAGGCAAATCTGACTATGTATAAACAGATAACCCACTAAATTTACCTATAAGCAGTAGATTGAAAAACTACCAGCGCTACATACTCCCCCACTACAATAGACGTTGTCCTCAAAGTCTGTCAAAATAACTCCCAAGCCTGAGAGTAGGTATTTGAACTTAAAAACTTGGATGAAGGGGAAGAAAAGACAGTATAGAAATATTACAGGTTTAACATTTATAGAACAACACCTTTACATCCGTAAAAGAAAACACATTTAGAACTGTTACAAGTCCCACTATCTATCTAGCTGAAAAGCCTTACAGCTTGATAGGAGATCCAATTGTTCCTGAAAAAACACAAAGTTAGACAAACACTAAATGTGTACAGTACCCTCACTGAACAGTTTAGGAGCAAAGCCTCATTCCAAAAGAAGAATGACATTCTCTTCCCGTATATTTTTCCTTTTAATAAAACAAACTGAAGTAACTTGAAAAGTCCATCCCTATCTTTAAGTGAATCACATACTTTCAATAAAGAAAATCCAGCTAACAAAGAGTCTTTTGGATTTGAAAACACTGGGATGAATATCACTTCTTGACCACAGAGATCTCTATATACTGACACTCTCTAACTATATACCCCAAAGTTCTTGTTCATAGTCACCAATAAAACCGAGGATCTGGCAATGTCAGTTTATTTCCCATTTTATCCACTGTAATGATAAAGTACACAATATCATCTTTTTCCAGGTCTGCAAATGACCACTTTGTCAGCATAGATGTGCCGACCATAGTTGCAGTGTAGGAAACATCCACTGAAGCGTTCATCCATGGCAACAGAATATCCAGTTTTCCGGAAAGGTTTTGGCACAGACAAATAGTCCCAAACAGCTTCACTGTACCACAGTTTCCGGTTGGCCTCAATTTCCTGCATAATCTCCTGAGTAACATAGGGAAATTCCAGACCATATTCTGTGGCAACACGTTTGGTAAGCATTCTCTGTAAACGTGCAAGTTTAGGCAAAGATCTATTTTTCCCCAAACCAGGGGGCACACAAGAGTTCAGTGATTTACTCACCATAGACCCGACGGGTGTCGGAAGCAAACTAGCAACTTTAGACAATGTCTCTTTGGTAGTACTGTGTGGCTCCACACAAGGTGATGTCTTCCCAGAATCCAGGGCTGTCCACTCTGAGAAAGTTAAGGCAGAAGTAACATCTTCACCCTGGGCCCACAATAGTTCCTGTGACATTGCCTCAAACAAATCATCATCACTGGAGAGATCTGACATGGAATCTATCTCTGAGTCTCTCAACTCTTCTGCTGGCAAATATTTACAAAGAGTCCCAGATATGTTCCCCTTTGATCTCTCACCCGTTCCTGACGTGGATCCATATGTTTCTCCGGCTCCGGTTCAGGTAGTCTCTGGGGTAGGCCTCGACCACGGCCGCCTGAAGCCTTCACATATCCCACCTTCCTCTGGACAGGTGCAACAGGGATAGGTGTAGTAGACGTAGACATAAAGGTGATATCTGCTGAGGAAGCAGTAACAGCGCCATCTTCCTCTGAAGCACTCACGGTAGCAAGCGAAATCACGACCTGTTGCTCTCCAGCAGCAATGGCAGTAGTTTCCATTGTGGCAATTCCTGTAGCCCAATCCACATGATAAGCACGGGGCGACATGGTAGGTTGCTCCACTGTGAACAAATATTCTCCGCACTGCAAACAACTGACAAATGGACGGAGATGTATGGCCAGTCCTTCACACTTGTGGCAAAGCATGCCCAGCCCTTCGATATCTCCAACAGTGTATAGCACAAACCCCCCCCTGCGGCTTCAAACGAATGCCGGTATCTGTCAGCAGGGTTTCGGTCAGCATAGCACCCGCAGTGGTACTCGTAGGGAACATCTTAGGTCCCATAGTTGGCGGTACCAACGGAAAAGAAGACATGGCTGCACTCTGATCTTCTCAGTATGATCACGAGGCCTCTCCTCTCCTCTGGCGCAAAACACACACGCGCGTCCCACGCGGTAACAAGTAGGTTAGGCTCCTCCCACTTGTTCCTCTGATCACGTAGCTCACGGGCTTTTGCTTCTCACCCGCAGCCTACGCAGTCAGAAATAAAGTCCTGCACTTTAACCCCTTCTTCTCCCCCAAAAAATGACAAAGTCCAGAAACTTATTCCAAACGTAAGCTCCCGGTGAAATACTTCTCAGGATTGCGGGAGGTTGACGGCTAACAATCCCGGACGACGCCCCCACATGTAGCAATAACTCTCGGTGGAGCTGCTGGTTTAAAGCGGGCTATTACCGTCAGCTTCGTTACCTCAATTTCACCAGAACCGGGTCTGGGGTCCCGTTGAGTTTAATACCAGATAATGTAGGCACTGGACACTTGAGTATCTTTTCCAATGCTTTAATAAATGTAAATTGAAGGAAGTAGCAGGAAAGAGGTAGAAGAAGAGTTGCAGGGAAGTTCAAATACCTTCTCTTAGTGTAGTATTAGGAATTAGAATCTTGTAGATGAATGTACTCTCTTTTTAGAGTTGAATCTTCGCCCGCCTGGATAGGTTTCTCTCACTAACCTAGCAGCCAGTACACAGCACGAACAAAAGTCTCTGCCACAGACTTGATGGGAATAGAAACCCGTACGATCCTCTGCCACAGGATGTAATGGTTTATGATGAATAGCCAACACAGCACTAGAACCTTTAAGCCGACCCGGCAGTACTATGCGGTAGGATTACTTTAGGATATGTCCTCCAACTGAGTCACCAGGCCCCTCTCCAGACCAGCACTCTGCATGATCCTTTCATGACGCGTCGTCCCCTGGGATCTTCTCAGTTGTCCAGCTTCTTCCCGTAGGACAGACAGCCCAGGACCATTCCCTTGCCGCTGTGGTAGGCCCCAGACAGGCTTCTGGGCCCACCCACATGCTGCGGCAATGTGGGCCTCCCGGTCGGAGGATCACGAGGTAGTACTCCTAGCACATACCTGTTGGCCAGGAAGGCCAGCAGGTGGAACGAAACGAACCCTAATACATGGCGTCTGTCCCATAAATACCATCTACCAGAATGCAACTCAGAGGACCACCTCCACCGAGTTATCTCCGGGACAGAGGAGCACTCATACGCTTCAACGTGTTGCTTTTCCAACACCGACCCATGGTGACAATGACACCCACAGGCACAGTGTGAAACTACATGCAACTCAGCCAAGCTGGAACAGAAGCAAATCTGACTATGTATGAACAGATAACCCACTAAATTTACCTATAAGCAGTAGATTGAAAATCTACCAGCGCTACAAATGTAATTCTCTAGATGTGCAAGGCTGGTAGAGACATACCCAAAAAGACTTGCAGCTGTAATTGCAGTGAAAGGTGGTTCTACTAAGTATTTACTCAGGGGGGCTGAATACAAATGCACGCCACACTTTTAACATATTCATTTGAAAAAAAATTGAAAACTAATTATCATTTTCCTTCCACTTCACAAGTATGTGCCTACTTTGTGTTGGTCTATCACATAAAATCCCAATAAAATACATTTACGTTTTTGGTTGTAACGTGACAAAATGTGGAAAATTTCAAGGGGTATGAATACTTTTTCAAGGCATTGTATTCTCACAATTTGATTGTTTAAAATCTGATCAAAGACTCATATCTGAAATTAAGTCTAAGTCAATCGAAATGGAGGTCATGGCTATTCAATTGTTTGTAGATTAGATCATTTTAATTGAATTGCACATCGATCAGATAAAAAAAAAATCAAAGAATGTATGGTCACCATTAGAAATTCTCAGTAATTCCAAGAATGGGGCAACATGTCAGACTTTTCCTTCTTCTCCACAAGACAGTGCTAGTAACCTAAGCCCCTAGGTCTGAGCACTGTGTCATGGGGTCCATCCTGTGTTATTTTCCAGGAATGGGTAAAGAAATTAGTAAAGTATAGTTTCATTTTCAGGGCTCATGCACACAGCAATTTAAGACTGTACACCGCCCAGATAAGCATAATTCTCTGGTGGGAACAGACAGGGGTTTCCAACTAGGTGGAGACAGAAAGGCTGTACAGATAAATGACAGGCTGACACTGTCAACAGTTGTTTGCATGTAATTCCACATGGATCCATTACCTATGGTTAGGGACAGATGTGGGCACCTGGACTCAAACTGACTGCGTTTAGAGCCACACTGTGCTGTTTCCACTTGTAGAAAAAAGTTAACCACTTGCCGACTGGCCAACAGTAATTTTACTGCTGGATGACGGCCTCCCCAGACACCTCAACGTACCAGTATGTCACAGTGCTCATATGCACTTGAGGGGCGAGCAGTGAAGCAATCTGCAACCACTGTGTCCACCAGACACAGTGAATTGTGGTGCTCAGTATCGGGCCGCTGTGCAATCATATGTCACCTAGTAAACTACTGTTTACTACTGTGTGTGATCTGTGATCACATGGTACCTGGGCCAATCACATCACCCTGTACCATGTGAGAGCTGTGGGCCAATCACAGCATCACAATAGTAAACAATGAGTCATGAATGAGAGCCAGTTCAAACGATTGGTGTTACAGTGATCATCACTGTATCACGCAAACACAGTTAAAAAAGTAAAAGAAAAACTGAACTTAAGACAGTATGTAGAAAAAAATTGTAAAAAAAATGAGATAAATGTATTAAAATACAGTAAACAAATGCAATAAAAAATATTTAACTTTTCTTACATGCTGTCATCTATCAGTATCCCTGATCACAGTATGTAAAAATGTATTTATTTGTTTGCCAAATTTTAAAAACAAAAACAACAAAAAGCAACAAATAAAAAACCCAGTGGTTATTAAATACCATCAAAAGAAAGGTCTATTTGTGCGTTAAAAAATATGATATAAACTCATTTGGTTACAGTTCTGCATGCCCGTGCAATTGCCAGTTAAAGTAGCACAGTGCTGAATAGCAAAAATGCCCTGGTCATGAAAGAGGTAAAACCTTCTGGAGGTCAAGTGGTTAAAAAATATATTTACTCCCTCCCCCAACTGCCACCTGTAGTGCATAGGTGAATGTGAAGCCATGATCCTGCAAATGGATACTGGGAATGCTGAGTAAGTATGCCCTTATGAGAAGCTCCTGTACTGTGCTCTGGAGCGTCTTTTTGGAAGATTTTAAATACTCATAGTTTCCAGGAACTTGCGGGAAGGGCCATGACCCCCCTCCTGTGAGAAAGCTAGGTTTAGGGTTAACATACTTTTTTACTTTTCTCTGCAGGTGTCTTTTTTATACAGGTGGAATATGGGATTTTACATGGTGGGCCTCTCTTGAGGACCTTTCATTTTATTGCAAAGTCAACTATAAGTCCCTCAGTTTGTCTTAATATGAATTTCTTCACAATGAGAGAGGAAGAACTAATACCACCAGCCGAATATGCTTTACACATGTGCTGCCCAGTACCGTATGGGCAGAAGGAGAGCAGTTGTATGACGTAATCACTGTGCTGCTGCTTCTTCACTGTCCAATCAGCATGTGTTAGCAATGTGTTCCAACCACGCATATCTGCACATGTCTATATACTAAGGAAGGGAGCACAATGCATTGTGTGATGAAAAAGGGTAGTAGAGCTGTAAATTTGCATCTTGAACATGAAAAAGATCTAAGAAAATCAAATGAGCTAATAACAGGAGCTGAGCGGAAAAAAGATGTGTGTGTGTGTGTTATACCCCCCACTTTTAATTGCTTGTTTGTTATATTTTAAGACATATTTACTTCAAGGTGCATAAAATGTGTACAAATTCAAATAATAATGTCAGCTGTGGTATTTAATTCACAATAACATTTTGAGACAAACGCTTACGATTATTGCATACTGTATAAAACAACTTAAAGTGTTACTAAACCTTAAAACGTTTTTTAACCTTAATGCATTGTTTGCATTAAGGTAAAAAGAATTTTTGCAATTTTCCTGAGACCCCCTTCCCCTGTTTGAGGAGTAAGAGAGGGGAGAATAGATCAGCGCTGTGCATGGCTGCATCTATTCTCCTCTTTCTTCCTCTTCACGCATTTGAGAAGCAGCAGGAGCTATTGGCTCTTGCTGCTGTCAATCAAATAAAGTGAAGAGGAAGTGGGGGGCGGGCCTAAGTCCCGCTGTGTAGGTCTATGGAGTGCGGCTCCATAAAGACACAGGTCTGGAGCATGCAAACCATGCTTCTCCCTATAGCAAGCGGCTGGCTATGGTGGATGTAAGAAGAGGAGGAGCCAAGATCACCACCGTGGACCCCAGAAGAGGAGGATCTGGGCCACTCTGTGCAACTGCACAGAGCAGGTAAGTATAACATGTTTGTTATTTTAATTTTAAAAAAATATATAGCTTTAGTAACACTTTGAGTTTATATTTAAAAAGCTACATTGTTCTATAACCTGATGCTTGCTCATTAATATTACCTCCTATTGGGCAAAGCAACTAATTTGTTAAGTATTGCCAAATGTAAGAGCCTCATTAAAAATAACTCAACTGAATGAAACTCCTTAAAGACACTCGAAGCGTCAAGATGAAACATGGCCCACTCTGCCATGCCAAGCTCTAGATGAAACATCTGGCCACAACACAGAGTCTTTCTCTCTTATTCAGTGGAAAAAAGCAGTTCTTTTTACAAAGACTATTAAAGGCTCAGTTGAACTAAAACTGGTGACCTGGCTTTAAATAGATGTTGGGCTGTTGGTTCATCTACTGTATTTTAATGTTGTCTGAGGGCTCTCTTAGTGAGATTTCACTGCTGGAGATGCTAGCTCTGACCCTAGCCAAGGAGCCTTCTTTATAATATAACATATTTAGCATAATTCAAGACTGAAAAAGCCACCCTCATGTGTTGGCAAAAGCAGATGAGTGGATATGGGACATTTAATGCTTTGATTTCTCAGTCTGATATACAGTGCCTTGAAAAAGTATTCATACTGCTTATTTGATTTTATTTGATTTTATGTGACCAACACAAAGTAGCACATAATTGTGAAGTGGAAGGAAAATGATAAATGGTACATTTTTTTACAAATAAATATGTGAAAAGTGTGGCGTGCATTTGTATTCAGCTTCCCCGGAGTCAATACTTTCTAGAACCACCTTTCGCTGCAATTACAGCTGCAAGTCTTTTTGGGGATGTCTCTACCAGCTTTGCACATTTAGAGAGTGAAATGTTTTCCCATTCTTCTTTGCAAAATAGCTCAAGCTCCGTCAGATTGGATGGAGAGCGTCTGTAAATAGCAATATTCAAGTCTTGCCTTAAATTCTCAATTGAATTTAGGTCTGGACTTTGACTGGGCAATTTTAACACATGAATATGGCGACCCCACCCCTTATGACGGCACAGTCCCAGCATGCCTTGGGACTGTGACGTCATAAGGGGCATGGTCACCAGGTGACATCACCCGGAGACCATGCCCAATGCCTCTATAAATTGTTGCGCACCGTGAACACAGCATTGCAGCGGGAGAGAGCGTCGTGTCAACATCGGAAGAAGAGGATAGGAAAGAAGACGATGGAGAAGACCGGGCCACCGCCAGAAAGAGAGCGGCAAATGAGCAGAAGATAGCGGAGGAGCCTGGCAGAAGAACCGGAGAGCGGGAGAAGAAGCGGAGAAGAGGCCAGAGAGCGGGAGAAGAACCGGACAAAGGGAGAAGAAGCCAGAAAGCAGGAGAAGAACCGGACATTGGGAGAAGAGGCCGGAGAGCGGGAGAAGAACCGGGCCCTGGGAGAAGTCGGAAGAAGACCCCCAGAGCTGCCTAATAAATTATTTTAAAAACCTGTGTAGTGTGTTTTTTTATTGACACTTTTTTCCCCAGGTGAATGGGTAGGGATACGATGTACTCCATACTCATTCACATAGGGCGGGGGGCCGGGATCTGGGGGCCCCCTTCTTAAAGGGGGGCTCCCGGATTCCAATAAGCCCCCCGCCCACAGACCCCGACAACCAACGGCCAGGGTTGTCGGGAAGAGGCCCTTGTCCTCATCAACATGGCGACAAGGTGCTTTGGGGTGGGGAGGCCGCAGGGCGCCCCCTTCCCCAAAGCACCCACCCCCCATGTTGAGGGCATGTGGCCTGGTACGGTTCAGGAGGGGGGGGGGGCGCTCGCTCATCACCACCCCCTTTCCTGACCGGCCGGGCTGCGTGCTCAGATAAGGGTCTGGTATGGATTTTGGGGGGACCCCCATGCCGTTTTTTTCGGCATAGGGGGTTCCCCTTAAAATCCATACCAGACCTGAGGGCCTGGTATGCTCTGCGACGGGGCTTGCAAGGTGTTAATCTCGCCGATAAAAGCGGCGAGATTGACTTCCTTTTCTAGTCCCGTCGTACTTCATCACGTTCAAAATGAACGTGTGTGGGCAAATCCGGAAGTCCGCCGTAACTCTGTCGAAAGTCCGTCGGGAAGACCGTTGGACCTATTCTGCCGGAAAGTCCAGTCGTGTGTGTGCGCGAGTCCATTCGTTTGAAAAGTCCGTCGGAAGTCTGCCGAAAGTCCGTCGGATAGACCGTATGACCAGTCCGGTCAAAAAGTCCGCTCGTGTGTACGCGGCATAAGATTGCCCTGTGTTTGGCTCCATCCATCTTTCCATCAACTCTGACCAGCTTGTCTGTCCCTGCTGAAAAAAAGCATCCCCACAACATGATGCCACCACCTTGTTTCACGGTGGGGATGGTGTGTTCAGGTTGATGTGCAGCGTTAGTTTTTCGCCACACATAGAGTTTTACTTTTAGGTCAAAAAGTTCAATTTTGGTCTCATCTTACCAGAGCACCTTCTTCCACATGTTTGTTGTGTCCCCCACATGGCTTTTTGCAAACTGCAAACTGGACTTCTTATGGCTTTCTTTCAACAATGGCTTTCTTCTTACCACTCTTCCATAAAGGCCAGATTTGTGGAGTGCACGACTAATAGTTGTCCTATGGACAGATTCTCCCACTTGAGCTGTGGATATCTGCAGCTCCTCCAGAGTTACCATAGGCCTCTTGGCTGATTCTCTAATGAATGCTTTCCTTGCCCGGCCTGTCTGTTTAGGTGGACGGCCATGTCTTGATAGGTTTGCAGTTGTGCCATACTCTGTGCATTTTTGGATGATGGATTGAACAGTGCTCCGTAAGATATTCAAAGCTTGGGATAATTTTTTTATACCCTAACCCTGCTTTAAACCTTTCCAAAACTTTATCCCTGATCTGTCTGGTGTATTCCTTGGCCTTCATGATGCTGTTTGTTCACTAAGGTTCTCTAAAAAGCCTTAAATTACACACAGGTAGACTCTATTTATGAATTATAAAAGTATAGTAAAAGGGGATAGTGGCGCTCCCTAGATTGCGTATAGGTGGCCAGTCAGTGGTGTGCACCTAGAAAGGTGTGATATACAAGAAAATAATGACTAAATAATAGTATATGTGCAGACTAATACCACAACACAAATAAATATAGTGACCAGATAAGCTTCAAATAAACAGTGCCTAATAGTGATGTACCAATCAGGAGATAAAAATCACCACGAAAACGTTCATAACATAGTTGTCTGCTGTGAGTAAAGTGACCATTGAACAAGCCCACTCCACTACCGTGATTCCACTGACATGGTTAATATATGAAAAGTGTCTATAAGTGAGTGTACAAATAATAGTCCATATAATGTAATTAAATCTTCACTCAAAGTGAGTAACGCACAAATGGTGACTTTTAGGTGTTTTCAAAAAATCTTCTGGTGACTTTGTGCTCCCCCTCCAAGGTCCCTACTCACCGGATCCACTCACCCCCGAAGGGGTAATACGCTTATAGTTGCAACCACTGCGGTCACTCCACTATCATAGTTGTTCCGGTGCCTAGGATATCCTTCCTTTCTTCAGGTAATATGTGGTGTGATCTCTAGTAGGTTCCTCATAAAAGGAAAGAGATGTGGGCTCCCATAGTGTAGTAAATTAATTTATTAAAAATAGTTTTTTTTTTTAAATATAATGTATAAAGAACAACTGGATACAAAAATATAAAAAAGTTTAAAACCTGATAAACCTGGAAGGGCTAGTGAGTATGACCAAAAAGCCGCTCACCAGGCTCTGGTGTGTTAAGGAGCCGGCTAATGGTATTACATAAGCCTAGCAATGCAGCGAACGCTAGTATCCTACATTGGGGACAGCAGCACCGCACTGCGTTCCATCTGCGTTCCACCTGCAACTACACCAGGAAATGACGCAGCTTGCGTTTTTAATAAATTAATTTACTACACTAAATTACCTGAAGAAAGGAAAGATATCCTAGGCACTGGAACAACTATGATGGTGGAGTGACCGCGGTGTTTGCAACTATAAGCATATTATCCCTTTGGGGGTGAGTGGATCCGGTGAGTAGGGACCCTGGAGGGGGAGCACAAAGTCACCAGAAGATTTTTTGAAAACACCTAAAAGTCACCATTTGTGCGTTACTCACTTTGAGTGAAGATTTAATTACATTATATGGACTATTATTTGTACACTCACTTATGAACACTTTTCATATATCTACTAAGTTTCTCAGAAAACACCTAAGTCACCATTTGTGTGTTATTTATTTTGAGTGAAGATTCAATTATATTATATGGACTATTATTTGTACACTCATTTATAGACAATTTTCATATATTAACCATGTCAGTGGAATCACGGTAGTGGAGTGGGCTTGTTCAATAGTCACTTCACTCACAGCAGACAACTATGTTATGAATGTTTTCGTGGTGATTTTTATCTCCTGATTGGTACATCACTATTAGGCACTGTTTATTTGAAGCTTATCTGGTCACTCATTATTTTCTTGTATATCAAACCTTTCTAGGTGCACACCATGGACTGGCCACCTATACGCATTCTTGGGAGCGCCACTATCTCCTTTTACTATACTTTTATATTCATAGACCCCCCCTCGGGGAGCTATATTAGGGGAGGCTGCACACCTAGTAGGTATCCTAAGCGCAGTCACCCATTATTACATATCTATTTATGAATTAGTTCCACTAGATTTTAGTTAGGGGTATCAGAGTAAAGGGGGCTGAATACAAATGCACGCCACACTTTTCATATATTTATTTGTAAAAAAATGTAAAAAAATATTAATCATTTTCCTTCCACTTCACAATTATGTGCCACTTTGTGTTGGTCTATCATATCCAATTCCAAAAAATAAATTTACAATTTTGGTTGTAACATGACAAAATGTGGAAAATTTCAAGGGGTGTGAATACTTTTTCAAGGCACTGTACACATACCAAACTTATCAGAAACACATGTTGACACCTACTTATGAATAAAATTTCAGTTTGAGGACCCCAGACCCTTTCAATTACAAGCACCTATGTATATACAGTATGTACAATATGTAAATGCATTTAATACAAAATAGTAGGTAAAAATCCCAGCCTTAGGATCTTAATCACAAACGTATGAAAAAAAAAAAGGGTAAAGAAGAAACAGTTCTAGAATTTTAACTATATGTTTGAAATAATAAACATAGGACCCCTTCAGAACTATACATTTTACCATGTGTAACTGCAATGTGATGCATAAAACTTTGTGTAATACACACAGTTATAGTAATAGAAAAAAACATGCATTGTAGTGCACCACAACACACATGTCATGCATCATGGTTTGCTGCGTTACAAAAAAACAGATACGTTTTATGGTCATTACCATGTGCTGAAGGCCCCTTCAAAATTAAAAGGATACCTAAATGCAAAACACACTAATGTGTTATATAGATTAAGGTATACGCAGTAATAACCCCAATGGATGCATATGTCTAAATGGGCCCTTTTGCACAGTTCAGCACCCTCCCCCCATATTAATGCTAATGGTACCCATTCATCTGATTTGTAACTATAGGAAAGGAAGGCTGCCAGCTCTTTTCTTTCCTCGGTCTATAATTTAACAATGAAGGAGCAGCAGTATACTTATATGGTCACATCTTTGCCCTTTTCATCCCACAAACATGTTTGCAGCATTAAGCAGAAAAGCACTATGCAATGTAACAGAGCCCTTGCTGGCGCAGAGTGCTAACTTTCCCTTTTCCAGTACTGTTATGTTGGGGATTAACCACTTGCCGACCGCCTCACAACAATATGCGTTGACAGAATGGCACGGGTAGGCAGAGTAACGTACCCGTACATTACTCTCCTCCAGCGGGCAGGGGGCGCAATCGGTGCCTGAGGCGGTCGGCATCGTTCCAGGAGCGATCCATTCTGAGGGGGAGGCCACTGATTCATGGCCTCTCCCTCACGATCGCTCCTGACGAATGAGAAGCTTCCTCTGCTTCTGAAACTGTAAACAGAAGCAGATGAAGTGATGTCATCTCTCCTCGTGCAGCCTTTTCGTTCCGGCGCCCGAGGAGAGAAGACATCAGAGTGAGTTGCACCAACAGCACACAAACACTAGTACTCATAGGCACACAAATCGCCCCCCAATCACCGCCCCTGCACCCCCTGTCACAGTGACACCAATAGCAGTTTTAATTTTTCTACTGATCACTGCACTGGTGTTATTTTGTAACTGTTATAAGTGTTAGGGTTGTTTGTGGTAGGCCCCTTTAGGTCTAGGGTACCCCCCTAACCCCCCAAATAAAGGTTTAACCCCCCGCCCCCAGTTAACCCTTTCACCCCCTGTCACCAGTGTCACTAAGCAATCATTTTTCTGATTGATGTATTAGCGTCGCGGATGACGATAGTTAGCCTGTTATTTAGGTTCACCGTCAGGTTTTTATAGGGTCAGGTACCCCCATATATTACCTAATAAAGGTTTTAACCCCCTGATTACCCCTAGTTAACCCTTTCACCCCCTGTCACCAGTGATCACTGTATAAGTGTCACAGGTGACGCTAGTTAGCCAGTTAGCTATTTAGGTTCACCGTCAGGTTTTTATAGTGTCAGGTACCCCCATACAGGGCCGGTGCTACCACTAGGCAAACTAGGCAGCCGCCTAGGGCGCATTGCTGCCTAGGGCACCTGGCCACTGGTGTTCCTACTCTCTTCTCTCTGCAGCAAGCAACTAAGTCTCAGCATCAGCAGTTCGCACATAATGTCAGAGGCGCAGCAGCGGCGGAGGACTGTGTCTGTCTTCCGCATAAATGGAAGCAAGTAAACATTAATTGATGAGCACTGGTGAGGCTGCATTGATGGGAGCTGGTGAGGCTGCATTTGATGGGCGCTGGTGAGGCTACATTGATGGGCGCTGGTGAGGCTGCATTTGATGGGCGCTGGTGAGGCTGCATTTGATGGGCGCTGGTGAGGCTGCATTTGATGGGCGCTGGTGGGCTGCATTTGATGGGTGCTTCATTAAAAAGGTGGGGTATACATGGGCAGGGAAAAGGGGTTGGAGTCGGAGGTGGAGCCATTGGGGGATGCGGCAAAATTAGGTTTCGCCTAGGGTGTCAAAAATCCTTGCACCAGTCCTGCCCCCATATATTACTTAATAAGGGTTTTAACCCCCTGATTGCCCCCTAGTTAACCCTTCCACCCCCTGTCACCAGTGATCACTGTATAAGTGTTATGGGTGACGCTGGTTAGTTTGTTTTTTATAGCGTCAGGGCACCCGCCGTTTATAACCCAATAAAGTTTAACCCCCTGATCGCCCGGTGGGTGATATTAGTTAGGTTTTAGGGTCAGTTAGGGTCTGCGTCGCCCCAAGCAGTGTCAGATTAGTGCCAGTAGCGCTAACACCCTTGCATGAAGCATAGACCTCCCTTAGTGGTATAGTGTCTGAACGGATCAATATCTGATCTGATCAGATCTATACTAGCGTCCCCAGCAGTTTAGGGTTACCAAAAACGCAGTGTTAGTGGGATCAGCCAAGATACCTGCTGGCACCTGCGTTTTTCCCCTCCGCCCAGCCCAGCCCACCCAAGTGCAGTATCAATCCATCACTGTCACTTACAAAACACTAAACACATACCTGCAGTGTTCACAGAGTCAGGCCTGCTCCCTGCGATCGCTAACAGTTTTTTTGGTAGCGTTTGATACAGTTGCTGACAGCCTAGGAGCTTTTTTTCCTATGAGTCTCACTAGTGTACCAGTAAATTTAGAGCCTAAAATGTCAAATCGAAGGTACACTAGTGAAGAGGCCTACACATTTCTGAGCATGACAGATAGTGAAGAGGAAGTCACTCATCTGTCAGATTCAGGCTCAGAATACGATACTGTAGACCTTACATCAGGTGCCCCCAGCAGAGTCCGTCCTTACATCAGGTGCCCCCAGCAGAGTGCCTCCTTCCATCAGGCATTCCCAGCGGAGTGCCTCCTTACATCAGGTGTCCCCAGGACAGTACCTCTTACATCAGGTATTCCCAGTGGAGTGCCTCTTACATCAGGTGTCCCCAGTACAGTATCTCTTACATCAGGTGTCCCCAGCGGAGTGCCTCTTACATCAGGTGTCCCCAGCGGAGTGGCTCTTACATCAGGTGTCCTCAGCGGAATGCCTCTTACATCAGGTGTCCCCAGTGGAGTGCCTCTTACATCAGGTGTCCCCAGCGGAGTGTCTCTTACATCAGGTGTCCCCAGCGGAGTGCCTCTTACATTAGGTGTCCCTAGCGGAGTGCCTCAAATCAGTGCCCCAAGTGGAGTGTTGGCTGCAGATGGAGTGTTGGCTGCAGTCTAGCTACATCTCCTCAAGAGTGGTGACAAGGAGGGAGAGGTGTGTGGGTGGAGGCATGGTGCTTGGGGTGTTACAGGCTAACTTGGGGAAGGGTGGAGGCATGGTGGTGATTTGGGGGTGCAGGCATGATGGTGACCTGGGGGGTGCAGGCATGGTGGTGACTAGGCCGGAGGGGGTGCAGGCATGGTGGTGACTTGGGGTAGGGGGTGCAGGCATGGTGGTGACTTGGGGGAGGGGATGCAGGCATGGGGGGAGGGGGATGCAGGCTTGGTGTTGACATGGGGGGGAGGTGGGTGCAGGCATGGTGTTGTCATGGGGGAGGCGGGTGCAGGCATGGTGTTGACATGGGGGAGGGGTGCAGGTATGGTGGTGACATAGGGGGAACAGGTATGGTGATGACAAGGGGGAGGGGGGCAGGTATGGTGGTGACATGGGGGGAGGGGGCTGCAGGTATGGTGGTGATATGGGCGGAGGGGGTGCAGGTATAGTGGTGACATGGGGGGAACAGTTATAGTGATAACATGGGGAGGCAGGTATGGTGGTGATATGGGGGGGCTGCAGGTATGGTGGTGATATGGGGGGAGGGGGTCGCAGGTTATGTTGGTGACACAGGGGGAGGGGGGAAGCAGGTATGGTGGTGACACGGGGGGAGGGGGGAAGCAGGTATGGTGGTGACACGGGGGGGGAGGGGGGAAGCAGGTATGGTGGTGACACGGGGGAGGGGGTGCAGGTATGATGGTGAACCGGGGGGAACCTGGTATGGTGGTGACGCAGGGGGGAGGGGGAACCAGGTATGGTGGTGACACGGGGGGGAGGGGAACCAGGTATGGTGGTGACACGGGGGGAGGGGGAAACAGGTATGGTGGTGACACGGGGGGAACCTGGTATGGTGGTGACGCAGGGGTGGAGGGGGAACCAGGTATGGTGGTGACACGGGGGGAGGGGAACCAGGTATGGTGGTGACACGGGGGGAGGGGGAAACAGGTATGGTGGTGACATGGGGGAGGGGGGAAGCAGGTATGGTGGTGACACGGGGGGAGGGGGGTGCAGGTATGGTGGTGACACAGGGGGGAGGGAGGAAGCAGGTATGGTGGTGACATGGGGGGGAGGGGGGAAGCAGGTATGGTGGTGACACGGGGGGAGGGGGGAAACAGGTATGGTGGTGACATGGGGGGAGGGGGATGCAGGTATGGTGGTGACATGGGGGAAGGGGTTGCAGGTATGATGGTGACATGGGGAGAGGGGGGAAACAGGTATGATGGTGACATGGGGGGACGGGGTGCAAGGGGGAGCCAAGACCATCAGTACACTGTCCCCAGCCAGCGGAGCCACAGTCCTTCCATCAGTGGAGCTCGTCTGACACACGGGGCGGAGCGGAGGGTTGGCGGCGGCGGGTGGAGACTGAACATTTCCTTGTGTTCAGTGGAGAGCAGGGAGGGGTCGCCAATCCCTGTAGCCAATAGGCTTCAGTGTGACTGTGTCCCCGCTCATCGCAAGGGGGAGCCAGGACCATCAGTGCACTGTCCCCAGCCAGCGAGCCCCAGTCCTTCCATCAGTGGAGCTCGTCGGACACACGGGGCGGAATCGAGGGTTGGCGGCGGTGGGTGGAGACTGAACATTTCCTTGTGTTCAGTGGAGAGCGGGGAGGGGTCGCCAATCCCTGTAGCCAATAGGCTTCAGTGTACAATAGAATGTTCTATTTGTACACTGTAGAGAGAAGCCGGAGGGGGGAAGCAGGTATGGTGGTGACACGGGGGAGGGGGGAAGCAGGTATGGTGGTGACAAGGGGGGGGGGAGGAAGCAGGTATGGTGGTGACATGGGGGAGGGGGGAACCAGGTATGGTGGTAACACGGGGGGAGGGGGGAACCAGGTATGGTAGTGACACGGGGGAGGGGAGAAACAGGTATGGTGGTGACACGGGGGAGGGCGGAAGCAGGTATGGTGGTGACACAGGGGGAGGGGAGTGCAGGTATAGTGGTGACACGGGGGGAGGGGGGAAGCAGGTATGGTGGTGACACGGGGGAGGGGGGTGCAAGTATGGTGGTGACACGGGGGAGGGGGGAACCAGGTATGGTGGTGACACGGGGGGAGGGGGGAACCAGGTATGGTGGTGACATGGGGGAGGGGGGAAACAGGTATGGTGGTGACACGGGGGAGGGCGGAAGCAGGTATGGTGGTGACATGGGGGGAGGGGGGTGCAGGTATGGTGGTAACAGAGGGGGAGGGGGGAAGCAGGTATGGTGGTGACACGGGGGGAGGGGGGAAGCAGGTATGGTGGTGACACGGGGGGAGGGGGTTGCAGGTATGGTGGTGACATGGGGGGAGGGGGGTGCAGGTATGGTGGTGACACGGGGGAGGGGGTTGCAGGTATGGTGGTGACATGGGGGGAGGGGGAAACAGGTATGATGGTGACATGGGGGACGGGGTGCAAGGGGGAGCCAAGACCATCAGTGCACTGTCCCCAGCCAGCGGAGCCCCGGTCCTTCCATCAGTGTGACTGTGTCCCCGCTCATCGCAAGGGGGGAGCTAGGACAATCAGTGCACTGTCCCCAGTCAGCGAGCCCCGGTCCTTCTCAGTGGAGCTCATCGGACACACGGGGCGGAGCAGTGGGTTGGCGGCGGCAGACGGGTGGAGACTGAACATTTCCTCGTGTTCAGTGGAGAGTGGGGAGAGGTCGCCAATCCCTGTAGTCAATAGGCTTCAGTGTACAATAGAATTTTCTATTTGTACACTGAAGAGAGAAGCCGATTGGCTGCCCCTCTCCTCTGCACTGAACACAAGGGGAAACAACACTCGTGGAGGCGACGGCGGCCATTTTTGTGTAGCCGTTGACGTTTTTTGCCCAAAACATTCCCGATTTTCTCAGGACAAAACCAAAATCCCGGTAAAACAATCGGGACACTTGATTGTCACTTGATTTTTATTCGCTGTTTTTCATAGAAGATCTCTATAGATCTATTGTGGACAAAAGTAATTTGTATGCTGGTCAATTCATCGCCGCTAATCCCTAGTTGTCCTCCCTTGCCAGAGATTGGAAACCAATTATGGGTAAGACAATTCTGGGCCTATCCCTCTTCATGGGCGTAACTAAAAAGAGTGAGTTGCGGTCATATTGGTCCACTGACCCAATTCACCATACGCCCGTGTTCTCTGCTTTCATGGCCAGGGCATAATACGAGCAGATTTTGCGGTTCATGCACTTCAATGACAATGAACTCTGTCGTCCTCGTGGAGACCCTGGATACGATCCGCTCCACAAAATTCGGCCCCTCATAAACCACTTCAACCAACGTTTTGCAGCCTTGTTTACTCGCAATCAAGTTGTCTGCATTGATGAGTTCCTGATTAAATTTTCTGGCCGCTTGTCTTTCAAACAGTATCTTCCCAGCAAGCGTGCCAGATACAGGGTCAAGATGTATAAGCTCTGTGACAGGGCCACAGGCTATACATATAGTTTTAAGGTTTACGAGGAAAGAGATAGTCACGTAGAGCCGCCAAACTGCCCAGATTACATAGGGAGTACTGGCAAGATTTTGTGGGACTTGGTGTCACCCTTATTTGGAAAAGAGCACCATTTGTATGTGGACAATTATTACATGAGCGTGCCACTTTTTAGTCACTTGTTTGATCATCAGATGTGGTACCATGCAATCTAATCTCTGGGGCTTACCCCAGAGGCTTGTAGATTTCCGTCTTAGGCTGGGGGACAGAGCCTGCTTGAAGTGTAATAATTTGCTCGCTGTGAAGTGGAGGGATAATAAGAATGTTTTTGTCCTCCCTTCACGCAGACACGACGGTCCAAATTCCTACGGCGACTGGTGTTGTAGAGAAACCTCTCTGTGTCCACAAATATAACCAAAATATGGGAGGGGTGGACCTCAGCGACCAGTTGTTGGCACCGTACCTAGTTGCCCATAAGGCCAGACGCTGGTACAAAAAAGTGTCTGTTTATTTATTTCAATTGGCTTTGCTGAACGCTCATGTGCTATACAGAGCTTCAGGACGGACTGGATCCTTCCTTAAATTCCAGGAAGAGATCGTCAGAGCCCTTCTGTTTCCAGACGGTGCTTTACCTCACCTTCCCAATCCAAATGCAGTAAGCCGGCTGCATGAGAGGCATTTTCCGTATGTCCTCCCTGGTACCCCTATCCAACGAGCCCCCCAAAGAGGATGTCGTGTATGTAGCAAACGCAGATATAGGCGTGACACCCGCTATTATTGTCCCTCCTGTCCTGTCAATCCTGGTCTTTGCATTGGTGAATGTTTTGAACGCTACTATACACTAGTGGAGTTTTAGCATAGGGTACAGCACTGCACAGACTAGGACACACTTTCACAGGGTCTCCCAAGATGCCATCACATTTTGAGATACCCGAACCTGGAGCCGAACCGTTACAACCATAATGCCTTGTACACACGGTCGGATTTTCCGACGGAAAATGTGCGATCGGAGCTTGTTGTCGGAAATTCCGACCGTGTGTGGGCTCCATCGGACTTTTTCCATCGGATTTTCCGACACACAAAGTTTGAGAGCGGGCTATAAAATTTTCCGACAACAAAATCCGATCGCGTCAGTTCCGACCGTGTGTGGACAATTCCGACGCACAAAGTGTCATGCATGCTCAGAATAAATTCCGAGACGGAACTGCTCAGTCTGGTAAAATTAGCGTTCAGAATGGATATAGCACTTTCGTCACGCTGCAATGTTTTAAATTGTTTAATGCAGCGCACTCTCTTCTTCTTTATAATGCTAGAAGAATGAAGTAGTTTTGCTGCTCATATTCACACAGAGTTCTCACAAGCTTATTTCTTAATTATTTCTTTTGATTTCATCAATATAATATTTGTATTTGTCACATCTGACTCAAAAATTAAAATTTTTTTTTTTTTTTGGTTAGTATTTTTTTCAAGCCTGATTTTTTTTCATTTTTTTTTTAACTCCAGAATATTTTTGTGTGTGTTTTGCGTGTCAAGTTACCACAACACCATTATTATCTTGTATTATTTAATCTCAAGGAGATTGCTTGGTGTTGGTGTCTCTTGTTAATTTCACATTGTATTTTTAAAATGTACCTGCTTCCTCACAAACAAACTGTCCTTTTAAAAGGAAAACACACATAGGCAAGGGTAATTGAAACAAAAATGTATTAAGGGCTCATAACCAAACAAAGAGGGAGGCAACGCTTGAGAAACAGCTGAAATTGGCAAAGCCTTTGGCCCCCAGGGCACACATCAATTATTTCCAGCAAAAATTGGTGGCCTGAGGAGTCCATATCTAAGGGAGTGCAGTCTGGTCCAGAAGTCCAAGAGATCCTGAACAGCAGCAGATGACATGTATTGTCCCCAGGCTGTGGTCATACAAGACCCTGCATCTTTTGTCAGACCAGACTGAACCCAGGTCATCACTCTCTGGTCTTCCTTCCACGCTTCCTTCCACGCTGTGTCTATGATGGTGGAGTTGTGGTAGGAGGAGGAGGAGGATGGTCCAACTCACACAGGTGGGTATTGGGTGTGATTTCGCCCCTCACCCCCTTAGTTAAGGCTTTATAAAGAAGGTCCTCACACATGAAGCGTTGACCCTCCTGCATGCCCTGCAGTTTTGTGGCAGCCATGCAGGCAAAGGCCTCTTCAGGAATGGGGAAAGCTCTGAGGGACACAGAAGCCTCCTGAATCAGCCTGAGTGCTGAATCCTGCACGTTACTCCCCTTCCTGGGTCTTTTGTTTGGAAGGCGGAGGGGAGGGACCTGCGATTCTGTCAGGCTCTTACTGGGCCCAGCCTTCTCCTGGCTGCCACTTAGCCCCGCCTCCTCCTGGCTGCCACTAACCCCCACCTCCTCCTGGCTGCCACATTCCACGGCCTCCTCCTGTGTGCCACATTCCACAGCCTCCTCCTGGCTGAGGTCTTCCTGTGCATGAAAAAGGGACATCGTTTTAGTTTTTTCTTCATCAATCACACACAATTTTCATCTCATGACTGTTGCAAACTGAATGTTAACAAATATAACAGACTATCATTCTGAGCCCAGCATTTTTCACTCTTGTCCCAATTATTTGTGCCCACTACTGTCTATTGATATAAAACACTTTATTAAATCAGCAATTATTGATCAATAATAACATCTTGTAAACATCATTTATTTATTGACCAGAAATCTGTAGAAGAATGCTATACCTGGGCTCCTCCACTTCTTCCTGGATGAAAGTCCCAGGTTGGACATCGGAAGCCTCAGCTGGAGTGGAAGATAGGGTGGAAGGAAGAGTGGAAAGAAGAGTGGAGAGGGATTCCCTGACTTCAGTCTGGTCTGAGAGAAATCGCAGTCTCTCATAGTACCACAGCCTGGGGACATAAATGTCATCTGCTGCAGCTCTGGATCTCTGGGAATCTGTGACCTTCTTGCGCTCCCTAAGATAAGTGCTCCTCAGGCCACCAATTTTGGCTTTTAAATAGAGGATGGTTGCCGTTGGGACCACCAGCTTCACCAACTCCAGCAGTTTCTCCAGCGCTGCCTGCCTCTTCTGTTTATTATTGTATTGGGGGTGTTTGATCTGCCACAGACAGGGCAGCTCCCTGTATTTGTCTATGAACAGGGGGAGGAAGTTGTGGTCATTGAAGCCATCCATTTTATCTGCAATACACAAGACAAACCCTAATGTCAGGCTAAAGTCTCCTAATCTTGTCCCAATATAGGCCTAGAATCAGTATATGCCCAAGTTTAAATGTTACCTTCGTTATCATGATCGGCGCTTCCAAAACTCCTTCCTCCGCTCACAGATCGTACGTACTGCGCATGCGTGTTACGCTTTATATACACTGCCCATGCGTGAAACTCCGCCCACCCCTGACGTTCTTTCTAGTCTATTCCCCACCCCTTTTCGTTGGGCACAGTGGGGGAAGAGCACATGGCGGAGACACAGCAGGTGCATGTTAATTACAGCAACGAGGAGGAGGAAAGCCCGGAGCCAGAAACGTCCCGATCCCGGAGGAGACGATTTAAGGCCTCAAATTTGTCCTTTGGGGAGATGTTGGTGATGGTCAACATCCTGAAGAAGGCCGACTATGACAGGAAGTATGGACCTTACCCCAACCTCAATGTCAGAAAGGCCAAGATCATGGCGAAAGTTGTCAAGAGACTGCACTGGAATTTTGGGGTACGACGATTGAAAGATCAACCCAGGAAGCGGTGGTCGGACCTCAAATTAAGAGAGCACGAGCAGTACAGAAGGATCAGGAGAGTGCTACAAAAAAAGTAAGTAGTTTTCCTGTGTTCCTATTCGTTATTTTTATTACGTTCGTGCTGCTCCATGTGCTTTTCTTTACTGTTGTACAGTTTAAAATGGCAACTTTCATGTTCATGGGCACATTGTTCGTTTGTCAGAAACATTGTTCGTTCGGCCTAGAAAACACCATTGTTTTTGCCATATGCATTTGAATACATTTTTGCTAGCCTACTTCTCTTAAAATAATTTTGGTGTCTAGATGGGTTTGTAACTAGAATGTAATGCAAACTAGATTCTGTGTAAGGAGAGGACACTCAGCACCTGTTTGCACATCTGGACGCTGGAGCACTAGTGTGGGACACCAGAACACCCTTTTTATTAGGGGCCCCACACAGGTGCTCCAGTGGCTACTATAGGGGTGACTCCATCTGTGAAGCTTGTATAAAACAGGTAAGTATTCTAGCTTGTCAAAGTGACAAAAATATTTCTTCATCTTGGAACTCTGCCAAAGCAGACAATTGTACCCCACTTCCAAGCAATGTTTCATATTCCTATTTCTGCCATCAAATATCTGTGTGCTAAGTATACCTATTTTTTTTTTTTACATAGAGGAGAAAAGACCCGGAGGACACCACTCATCTGAGGAGTCCATAGACCCACCACCTCATGAGGAAGTGGAAATCCACCAAAGACAAGCAGAGGAGGAGGAGGGAGATGTGGTGGAAATAGTCACCACATCAGGTGAGTGTCTGCGACCACAGGCTCAGGTAAGAGATGGATGCCGGCAGATTTATAATACATGGCGTGTTTTTGTTTTTATATCTTAAGGTGATCGTGATGTTGTGGATCCAGGTCATTTCACTAGTGAAAGTGCACAGATCCTGATCGGGGAGATCATGGGGTGTAATAGGGACTTGGAAAACATCCTGAAAAACATCAATGATGTTCAAAACAAAATGAAGAACATCATTGATGTTTTAGGGAGAGTTTAAAACACCTCCAAATCACTTACTTTTTTGTGGTTTTTGGAATCTAAAAATGTTTCTGATTTTTTTACATATTCGAGAAAAGCCAAATTTTGAAGATGCACACAGTGTGTCAACATGTGCTATCTGCCATCATGGGAGATCAATGTAGGCGTTTTGGGGATGCAACCCCTTCCTCAATAATAAAGTAACTGAGAGGAAGGGGTTGCACCCACAAAACACGTCCCTTGATCCCCCGTGATGGCAGCTAGCACATGTTGACATTCGGCAATTTGTGTGCATCTTCAAAATTTGGCTTTTCCAGGGGTGACTTCACCCCATCTGGACGCAATATCAAACACAGTTTATAAATACTCATGTCTGATATTGCCTTCAATTTCTACAAAAGTTGAACTTTGCAAGTTCCAGATTTGTGTATTTCTTGTTGGTTTTAAACATGCCTGTTTTACCTTAAATGGACATTTCTACTTGTATTAATGTGACCCAAAAAAATGTTATTCAACAAACATGTTGGTTTGTTTTAAAAACCTTTTATAAATGCACATGTGATTGTGCTTGTATTAAAAAGATTGATAATCAAGAATGTGTGGATTATTGTTTCAATGCTTCCAAACTTTTGTTGTGGTAAAATTGGTGTTTTCTGTGACAATGGGGGTTATTTCCTATGGGCAAATCCACTTTGCACTACAAGTGCAGTTTCAGTGCAGTCTCAAGTGCACTTGTAGTGCAAAGTGTCTTTGCCTTTAGTAAATAACACCCAACAGTGCTTTCTAATGTTACACAATCACGCCATTTTCAGGACTACCCACATTTCAGTCAGGGTCAGCTAAAAGAAACACAAGCAATAAATGTCAGCAAATATTTTAGTAGTTTAAATTGTTTTTTATTTAAAAAATGTCTCAGACATTGTCTAGCATATTGATGGCCCCCCTACCCACAAAGTATTCCATGTATCTTAGACGGACCTCGCGGGCAAGCCAGGACGGCCAGCTTTAAGCGCCGTCAGGGTTGGTTCAGAATTTCTCCTTAAAAAGTTGTGTAGAACACAGCACGCCAGGATGATATGATTGAGTTTATACTCCGCCATATGTATGGGTGTAAGAAATAGGCGGAACCTGCTGGCCATGACTCCAAACGTGTTCTCCACCACTCTTCTGGCTCTGGCCAGCCGGTAATGAAAAACCCTCTGGTCCGGGGTGAGGGTCCTCATAGGGAATGGCCGCATGAGATGGTCCCCCAGCGCAAACGCTTCATCCACAACGAAGATGAATGGGAGTCCTTCCACATTGTCTTCTGGAGGTGGCAAGTCCAAGCTGCCATTCTGGAGATGCCTGTAGAACTCCGTCTGGGCGATGACTCCACCATCTGACATCCGGCCATTCTTCCCCATGTCCACATACAGGAACTCATAAGTAGCCGACACCACTGCCAACATCACAATACTATTGAGCCCCTTATAGTTGTAATAGTATGACCCCGAGTTGGGTGGTGGGACGATGTGGGCATGTTTCCCATCAATTGCCCCTCCGCAATTAGGAAAGTCCCACCACTGGGCAAAGTGGGAGGCCACAGTCTGCCATTCCTGTGGGTTGTAAGGAAACTGTGGAGTCAAACAAGAAAAATAAATTAATCATTTAGCACATAAACATGGAAAGCAGATTAGACACAAACATTCTTGGCCAACATCAGTATTACATTTATTTTAGGGAGTATTTAAAGACAAAGGTATAAGGTCCACCTATCAGATTCCTCCCCTCCCCTCTCATGGGCCATTTGTAAAATTTTATGGGGGGGAGATGTTTTGGACAGGTAACCCTCTCCACTTCATTGAGAGATGAATGCCTAAATAATGTGGATTACTTTGGTCAGCCCCTCCTTACTTACACTATTGGCAGCCCACTGGACAGGTAAGAAGTGTCATAATACAAAGAGATAAATACACACTATACACATTTTAGCACATTTTTACATTCTGCTATTACCTATCAAGATAATAATAGGATACCAAAAATGTAAACAGTACCATTTGAAAGTATTCAGGTAGGCCCTTGCACTACATGCTTTGGGGAATTCATCCATAAAACTGACCACTAAAGAGGTGGGTATAGTGTGTATGGGTTTGGCAAAGTCAGCAGATAGAGGATTGGTATCAGCTGAGTTAGCTGGGGAGGGAGGGTTCCCAAAGATTTTGGGACACCAAAAAAAAAAAAAAAAGCCTCTGGCACTCTGCACTACTATGGAGCTGACAAAATATATTGTTAAGTGACTACACAAGGTGAATATAGGGCCAGGAGAGCATGCTGGGGAGGTTAGTGAAGGCAAATATGTATGAAGGACAAAAAAAAATTAACTAAAAATCCAGCATGCATGAGGACAAAGGGGACATTCACAGCATATTACAATCATGGTAATTAGGGAATGGGGAAAGAAATACAATATATTAACAAACAATAAATACAATAAAATGTGATGTTAAAGGATAAAAATCTTACCTTAATATACTCCTTCTGCAGGACCTGGATGATGGCAGAACAGGTCTCTGGAATAATGATCCCCAGAGCCTGGGGGGAGATGCCTGTCGAGAACTTAAGGTCCTGCAGGCTTCTCCCCATCGCCAAGTACCGCAGGGTGGCGACTAGCCTCTGCTCCGGAGTGATGGCTTGCCTCATGCAGGTATCCTGCCTGCTGATATAGGGGGTCAGCAAAGCCAACAAACGGTGAAATACTGGGTCCGTCATCCTGAGAAAGTTTCTGAAATCATCAGGATTATTCTCACGGATCTCACGGAGCAAAGGCATGTGACAGAACTGGTCACGCTGGAGCAACCAATTCTTGGTCCATGAACTCCTCCCCACCCTGTTCATGGACTCAGCTTGTGTCAAGGTAAGGACCCCAACACCAAGCCCACGCACAGCACGAACTCTACGAGGAGTACGTATACGCAACATGGCTAGAAAACGGTCGGCTGCTCAGAACGAAGTAACAGAACGCACTGAAGAACAGCAAGGCCTGTGAAGAGCGACCCGAAAATCAGTAACGAACGAACACGGACACAATGACAAGTCAATTGTACTCGCTGCACGCACTGAAGAACAGATACAAACCCACAAGCACAAACTGAACAGCAGAAAACGATTTGAAAACCACGAGTCTGAAAAAGCACGAATCGTCTCTCACCAAACTTTTACTAACAAGAGATTAGCAAAAGGAGCCCAAAGGGTGCCGTGCTTCGTTCTGAACTGCCCTTTTATAGTCTCGTCGTATGTGGTGTACGTGACCGCGTTCTTGGCGATCGGAAATTCCGACAACTTTGTGCAACCGTGTGTATGCAAAACAAGTTTAAGCCAACATCCGTCGGAAAAAATCCATGGATTTTGTTGTCGGAATGTCCCATCAATGTCCGATCGTGTGTATGGGGCATTGCAGTTACAGTTACAAATAAAAGTGTAAAAAACTAAAAAATGTAAAAATTAAAAAAAATAAAAACACAAAAATCGATAAAATAAAAAAACAAAAATAGTTTTTGTTTAATTGTTCTCTCTCTCCCTGTTGTTCTGCTCTTTTTTACTGTATGCTATTCTGCAATGTTTTATTGTTATTATGTTTTATCATGTTTGCTTTACAGGTATGTAATTTTTTTATACTTTACTGTTTACTGTGTTTTATTGTTAACCATTTTTTTGTTTTCAGGTACGCCATTCAGCTGCAGTGCAGATTTATTTATCTTGACAGCAACAGCATTTGCTCCCACGATACATAAAGCCATGACTCCAGCGCTGTAGGAGGTGATTTCACCACCACAGTTAAAAAAAGAGCATATATGCCAAAGCATGGGGGCAGCAGGGGTGGAGGAGCGATTTGGGGCGGATGCCCCCATGCTTCGGCATATATATATTTTAGGTACAGATTGCTTTAAAAAATGTTTTATTTTTTACTATGTTTTTTTTGTATTTGCTTTGCAGGTATGGTATGTCTTACTGTTATACTGCAATGTTACTTTGTTTTATTGTTAACCATCATTTGCTTAGCAGGTATGCCATTCAGTTGCAGTGCGGATTTATTTATCTTGACAGCAACAGCGTTTGCTCCCATGATACATAAAGCCGTGACTCCAGTGCTGTAGGAGGTGATTTCACCACCACAGTTAAAAACAAAATGGTGCATGTATGCCCATCATTAGAAGTGGGTGGATGAAGGGAGGTATTCTAATGGTGGGCATACCCACCAAGCAATCTCTTTTTTTCATTCAGCCCACATGCTGCATGAAAAAAAAAGATTATAATATATGCCCAACAAGGACCAGCAATGTATTGGTATGTTGCTGGACGTTGCTGGATTTTGAGTGGTTATACCAGAATGATGACATAGACATAGATTTCGGCGGATATAAACAGCCCCATTGGGAAATTGGGAAAGCATTTTATCACACCAATCTTGGTATGGTCAGATGCTTCGGGGGCAGATCTAGGGTCTAATAGACCTAATTTTTTTCAAAAAACAGTACCTGTCACTACCTATTGCTATCATAGGGGATATTTACATTCCCTGAGATAACAATAAAAATGATTAAAAAAAATCATTGGCATCATAGGTAAACAGCAATTGCACCATGCATGGAAAGGTCAGATCAAGGGCAGTAATTTTAGCAGTAGACCTCCTTCCTAAATCTAAAGTGGTAACCTGTAAAGGCTTTTAAAAATGTATATAGTTTGTCGCCACTGCACGTTTGTGCACAATTTAAAGCATGTCGTGTTTGGTATCCATGTACTCGGCCTAAGATCATCTTTTTTATTTAATCAAACATTTGAGCAATATAGTGTGTTTTAGTGCATTAAAATTTTAAAAAATGTGTTTTTTCCAAAAAAAATGCGTCTGAAAAATCGCTGCGCAAATACTGTATGAAAAAAAAAACACCCACCATTTTAATCTCTAGGGCCTTTGCTTTAAAAAAATATATAATGTTTGGGGGTTCAAAGTAATTTTCTTGCAAAATAAAAAAAATATTTTCATGTAAATAAAAAGTGTCAGAAAGGGCTTTATCTTCAAGTGGTTAGAAGAGTGGGTGATTCTAAAAGTTGTGCATAAAATGCCAGGACAGTTCAACCCCCCCCCCCCAAATGACCCCATTTTGGAAAGTAGGCACCCCAAGCTATTTTCTGAGAGGCATGTCGAGTCCATGGAATATTTTATATTTTGATACAAGTTGCGGGAAAAAGACAATTTTTTTTTTTTTTTGCACAAAGTTGTCACTAAATGATATATTGCTCAAATATGCCATGGGCATATGTGGAATTACACCCCAAAACACATTCTGCTGCTTCTCATGAGTACAGGGATACCACATGTGTGAAACTTTTTGGGAGCTTAGCCGCGTACAGGACCCCGAAAACCAATCACCGCCTTCAGGCTTTCTAAAGGTGTAAATTTTTGATTTCACTCCTCACTGCCTATCACAGTTTTAGAGGCCATGGAATGCCCAGATGGCACAACCCCACCCCCCCAAATTACCCCATTTTGGAAAGTGGACACCCCAAGTTATTGGCATTATACATTATTATTATATTATACATTTTTCTTATCTTTCTTCATTTTCAAAAACAAATGAGAGCTGCAAAATACTCACCATGGCTCTCAGCAAATAGCTTGGGGTGTCTACTTTCCAAAATGGGGTCATTTGGGGGGAGGGGGTTGTGCTTTCTTGGCATTTTATGGCCTTCAAAACTGTGATAGGTAGTGAGGAGTGAAATCAAAAATTCACGCCCTTAGAAAGCCTGAAGGCGGTGCTTGGTTTTCGTGGTCCCGTACGTGGCTAGACTCCCAAAAAGTCCCACACATGTGGTATCCCTGTACTCAGGAGAAGCAGCAGAATGTATTTTGGGGTGTATTTTCCCGCAACTTGTGGCAAAATATAAAATATTCCATGGACTCAACATGCCTCTCAGCAAATAGCTTGGGGTGTCTACTTTCCAAAATGGGGTCATTTGGGGTGGTTTTGTGCTATCTGGGCATTTTATGGCCTTCAAAACTGTGATAGGTAGTGATAGGTATTGAGGAGTGAAATCAAAAATTTACGCCCTTAAAAATACACACGGAAGTACACACGTACACAGCTAGGCTCCCAAAAAGTCTCACACATGTGGTATCCCCGTACTCAGGAGAAGCAGCAGAATGTATTTTGGGATGTAATTCCACATATAACCATGGCATGTGTGAGCAGTATATCATTTAGTGACAACAAATTACCCCATTTTGGAAAGTAGACACCCCAAGCTATTTGCTGAGAGGTATGGAGAGTATTTTGCAGATCTCACTTTTTGTCACAAAGTTTTGAAAATTGAAAAAAGAAAAAAAAAAAATTTTTCTTTTCTTTCTTCATTTTCAAAAACAAATGAGAGCTGCAAAATACTCACCATGCCTCTCAGCAAATAACTTAGGGTGTCTACTTTCCAAAATGGGGTCTTTTTGGGGGGTTGTGCTATCTTGGCATTTTATGGCCTTCAAAATTGTGATAGGTAGTGAGGAGTGAAATAAAAAATTTACGCCCTTAGAAATCCTGAAGTCGGTGCTTGGTTTTCGGGGTCCCGTACGCGGCTAGTCTCCCAAAAAGTCTCACACATGTGGTATCCCCGTACTCAGGAGAAGCAGCAGAATGCATTTTGGGGTGTAATTCCACACATGCCCATGGCATGTTTGAGCAATATATTTAGTGACAACTTTGTGCAAAAAAAAAAAAAAGTTTGTCATTTTCCTGCAACTTGTGGCAAAATATATAATATTCCAAGGACTCAACATGCCTCTCAGCAAATAGCTCGGGGTGTCTACTTTCCAAAATGGGGTCATATAACCATGGCATGTGTGAGTAATATATTATTTAGTGACAACTTTTTGTAATTTTTTTTTTTTGTCATTATTCAATCACTTAAGACAAAAAAAATACAATGGGCTCAACATGCCTTTCAGCAATTTCCTTGGGGTGTCTCATTTCTAAAATGGGGTCATTTGGGGGGGTTTTGTACTGTCCTGCCATTTTATCACCTCAAGAAATGAGATAGGCAGTCATAAACTAAAAGCTGCGTAAATTCCAGAAAATGTACCCTAGTTTGTAGACGCTATAACTTTTTGTGCAAACCAATAAATATACGCCTATTGACATTTTTTTTACCAAAGACATGTGGACCCTGCATTCACTATATCTGGTCTCCCACTGTACACAGAACATGGAAATGCAATCATTTTAGTAAATATAAAATGCTAAATATCTTTTCTCATTAGCAGTATTTTTCTGTCTTGTGACTTCTATCAGTGTCCGACTGAGCACTTATTAAAGCTTGTAGAAGGAGTTTTCATTCTCATCTGACTGTTCTATGAGGCTGCAGGATCCCTGATCCTCTATCTGGGCAGTGCCGATTAGCCCTGTGCTGATCACATGCACCCTCCCCCCCAAAAAACTAGCAATACACACCAAACTGAGCATGTACAGAGTGCCCCCAAGGGTTCTGTACTATCAGCGGATGGATTGTGGACAGTAAAAAAAGGGGGGGATCAGACACGACAGGATCAAACAGCCTTTTTACACAATGCGGAGGATTAACCCCTTAGATTCCACAGAGAGTATAACAAGCATGCTTTACTACATATACAGACTGATTTTACTGCTGTGGGTCTAGTAACAGTTTAAAGGCAGGAAAAAAAAACACTGCAACTGCATCCAGGAGCAGCAGAGTTTAGGCAGAAAAAATGCTTGATGCTTGTAAATGCATGTAAACATGCTTCAACTCTAGGTGCATTTGAGTGTTGATTCATTTCAATGACCAGAATAAATGATTTCTGGCCAATAAAATGAATTAACGCCCAAGTGCCTGGCACCTGTAAATGTACCTAAACACTTGTAAAAGCATTAGACGTTTTTACAAGTGTCAGGCGTTCTGTGTGGCCTAAAGTGAAGCCTAAAGTATGTTATGTAATGTTCCAGGGACACAAGTAACTGTTTTATAATTGTAACAAGCTGGCCATGATATGATTCCATTTCTATGGGCAACAGTAGACATCTTCAGCAGACTGATCTTAAGGGACAGGGTGATTGGACATGGAACGCTTAAATGATCTCCACTGTCCTTATGATATAAGTAAGAGGTATCCAGCTATATTCCTCCTGGCATGTTCAGGAGATCCAAACATACATATTTATGTGAAAACGTGAAATGACAGATCCAAGGAAGATAAGTGACCATGCCTGAGCAAAATAATTATAGTTCCTTTTTATAGGATAATTGGTTCTATTTATTTTAAGTCTTTGAGTAGTGGAATTCAGAATTAACATCAAGATTTCATAGAAAACATCTTATGAGGAGGTGGATTTGCTAAGCACTACCTGACAATTTGATAGCCAAAGCAGATACATGAAGAGAGGAGCCTACTGTTCAGTCACAGCTGCAGTTTGTGGACTCTTTACAGACTATTGAGACTTAAATAACATTATCAATTTTCTTTTAAATAAGTCTAGGGTACATTTACATCTATGCATTGCGGCTAAATGTGTGCTACTGTAATGCATGTTACATGCATTGAAGCATTGCAGTGCCATTCTTTTCAAATAGCACCCCAACATACTGCATTGACAGTTGCATCATTTTTTTTAGATATCCAATATATAGATATAGATTAAAAGATAGGCATGGCATTTGTAAACTGATGTACTTGCATCTGCAAGGTCAATGCAGAAAATGTCACACTCGATGCTTGTTGGGAGGAGCTGGACAATCCTACACCATACAGTCTGTGGAACCAACCATGATGTATAGTGAAAGATTTTGCCCAACCCCAAAAAAAAAAAAAAATTGAGGTGATTTTAGAAGTGGCACCCATCTGTAAAGAAAGTGCTGGAAACCTGTTTCTTCATAAAGGTGGATGTTTATTGGACATTTATTACTCGTTAAACCCCATTAACACATTTCGTGGCATGGGGGGGGGGGGGATAAGATGCTTAATAAAATGTATCAAACATTTGAAAACATATTGTATAAACTAAAAATTCAGTAAAAAAAAGTCAGTAAAAAAATGTATGACACATAAAATTAAATATTTTAGTATAGAACTTAAAAATATTAGACGATGGTCATAAAAAATAAAAAAGTACCTGAATGTCTGGTGGTACAGATATACCTGTTTTGTTGACTTAACCTAGGACTGGGTGGTAAAAGTATAATGTGGTTTTACATATATAAAATGATGATTGTGTAGCACCCTCTAGGTAGGTAGGAGCTAGAGATAGGATTTTTGTAAGATAGGCAAATTTAGGAAGGCCTAGCTGACAGTCAGGCCTGTTTGCTGTTTGTTGTTTTCATTCTGGGCTGGGAGTGGCTCAGGGTAGCAGCTGGTGGCGCACAGGCAACATCACTGAGACCTCGCTCTTCTTTCTAGAAGATTCTAGAAAGAGAGGAGGAGAGGAGAGGTAAAGTTGCCTGGGGTGTTCTGAGGAGCCCTAAACCAATCCCCAACCTGGAGGAGTTGTAGTTGTTCAGAGCTTTGGATATTAAATTCTAGGCTGTCGGGGCCTTTGAGGGAGCCCCCCAGTCTGGGGGAGGTGACCTTGGGCCTGGGCTCAGGTGTGGACAGGGTCCTTCAAGAAATCGTGGAGGTGTCATGGACAGGATGCACAGCAGCAAGAGAGAACAGCAGGAGAGAGCCTTGCCGGGCAAGCCTCCAGAGAGAGGAACAACTGGTCGCAGCCAGGAGAGGGTTGGTGAGTGACATGCACAATCAGGAGGACTGGGGAGGCAAACCTGAGAGGACTGGGAGCATGCAGTCTGGGATCGGTGCAAAGCCAGTGGAGTGGACTGTGGTGTAATGGGCAGTGGAGAGGGGCAGCTGTAGCCAGGAGGGCTGGCAGGGCCTGAAGATGGGTTACTGGGCTCAGTAGCCGCATGTAGGACAGCTAGCACCAACTTTATATTTCTGCTACACTATAGGGGCCCGTGGTCCCTGCCTGCAAAAGACAATTACTAAGGGCTGACTGAGCCAGTGTCAGGCCTAACCACTTTGTGCTAGCTGTACCTGGAACAGTAGAGAGGAAGCGATGTGCAAGAGGAGAGAGGAGTGAACATTAGAGAGGAAGCAATGTGCAGTAGGCTAAATGGAGTGTATATACCAGCGTGTATATACTTTGTCCAAGCAAGTTTTACAAAATTCCAATGGGCATCTCATACTTCCTATACCCCATCCAAGTTCAAATCCCTCAATAAAACATAAAAACAAGCACATGGACTGTTTTCTGTCTTGGAGGGTCTGAGAGGTGAATTCCAGGCTGGGCAGGGTGACAAGTGGGCCACATAACTCAGCAGCCCCTATGGGGGTACCGCAACAATTATATTTATTAATGGTATAGAAGATATACTGTATATCTGATATGATCTAATTTGAATAAATAAATAAGTCAATGATATTGCAAGTCTAATAAATGACATCAGGATTTTATGAGAATTTATTTATATATCTAAAGTGAATGTCTGTTTAGATAAAGATTATAAATAGGAAAATTTAAATATTATATTTATATTTATATTATTATAAATCATTAATATAAAATTGTAGTAAAATAATAATACATCGACAAAACATATTATTGTATGTATTATACATGTTTTCATTGACCTGTCTTTTATTTTTTATTTCTTACTATATGTGTACAAAATATTTTTTTATCATTGTATTCAGCATCTTATATACAGTATCCCCCACCTGAGGAAGTAGCCAACTCTGTGTCAAGAAATGTGAATTGATGGTATTTTATTAATAATGTCTATCCAATAAATATTTACTGTTATGAAGAAACAGTTTCCAAGTACATTCCTGACTGACATCTCTGCTTTAATCACCTCCCATTTTTTCGGATGTCAAATATCTTTCTCCATGTTTGGATTATTAGTAAAGATAGGTATAAGCATACTGTATGTATAACTAGTATATGGCTACGTTACTGTTTTTAGGATAGTAATACTTCCAGTTCTGAAAGTGTCACTGCTATCATCTAGTAGCATATTAACTCACCTTAGCTATTAAGCAAGACTCCTATGCTACTCTGGTATGTAAATATTTTATCCTTGACCTCATCTGCCACACAGTTAGTGATGCTATCAATCACGGTGATAGGCCAAAAGAATATCAGAAGAGGCAGGTAAGGATGTACTTGATCAATATTTATTCATCGGGATACTTCAAAATTTGGACTACCCACAGGGCTTAATAGTTAAAGAGGAGCTCCAGTCTGGGGAAAAAAAATGAAAAGTCAGCAGCTACAAATACTGTACCTGCTGACTTTTAATATAAGGACACTTATGCCGTGTACACACGACTGGACTTTTCGGCAGCAAAGGTCCGACGGAACGAATCAGCCGGACAATTCGATCCTGTGTGGGCTTCATTGGACCTTTGCTGTCGAAAAATCAGATGGACTTTAGAAATAGAACATGTTTCAATTCTTTCCGATGGACTCGAGTCCGGTGGAAAAATCAGTTCGTCTGTATGCTAGTCCGACGGACGAACAACGACGCAAGGGCAGCTATTGGCGACTGGCTATGAACTTCCTTATCCTAGTCCGGTCGTACGTCATCACGTTCGAATCAGTCGGACTTTGGTGTGATCGTGTGTAGGCAGGTCCATTGCGTCGGAACTCAGTCAAAAGTCCGTCAAAAAGTCCTTCGGAGTTCAGTCCGTCGAAAGTCTGCTTGTGTGTACACGGCATTACTTGTCCAGGGATCCAGTGATGTCGGCAACCGAGCAGTTTCTTCAATCGGCTTCGGTGCAGGCTTTGGCATCTTCACTAAGGGAAACTGGCATTCAAGCCCTCAGGCTTCACAGCCAATTTCCTACTGCACATGCGCAAATCGAGCTGCACTTTCAGAATGGGCCTGTTTCCTTCTGGGACCTGTGTGTGTCCCAGAAGGCAGCGGGGGGAAAGAGGAGGGGTTGGACATACTCGGCGATTGCCGTGGAGAAGTAAAAGCGTATCTGTCAAAATGAAGTGCCAAATGTGGCAGTGGATCGGGGGGGATGCAAACAAGCGGAGCTTTCCCTTTTGGGTGGAGCTCCGCTTTAAGATGAGCTGACATACCGGAACCTGAAGGTGCCAGCTATGTGGTAGCAGTGGCATTTTGGAAACATTAAAATCACTTCAGGTTCATTTTAACTTAAGTATGACTTTTGCTTAAAGCGTATCTAAACCCCAAAATATAACATATTACAACTTACCAGTATCAGATGTGGTGGCTGCATTAGTATTCTTTTTTTCTTTACATTTTTTACATTTATTTACACCTGCTGATCCTGTGAATTACACACATTCTGTCCTAGGGTGATTAAGCTCACTCATGCATCTGTATCTATGGAGGGAGCTATGGTGTTTTGAATTTAAAGTGGTTCTAAAGCTTTAAGGTTTTTCACCTTAACAACTTTCTGTGTTGCAGCTGCCCCCCAGACCCCCCTTTTCCTTTCCTGAACCCATCCTGCCACTGTCACTCTCCTCATTGGACAGATTGACAGCAGCGAGAGCGATTGATCACAGGAGCGGGGGGGGGGGGGGGGTCCTGCTGTCTGTGTCAATGAACCCAGCAGTGGGACTGGTGCCCTCAGAGAAAGTGGCTTACCCTGGGGCACCTGATGAAGAGGAGCAGGGCTGCTCTGTGCAAAACCATTGCACAGAGCAGGTAAGCATAGGCATCTTTGTTATTTTTATTTTTAAAAAAACTTGAAGCTTTATAACCACTAATGTAACCACTTCAGCCCCGGACCATTATGCTGCCTAAGGACCAGAGGACTTTTTCCAATTTGGCACTGCGTCGCTTTAACTGCTAATTGCGCGGTCATGCAATGTTGTACCCAAACGAAATTTGCGTCCTTTTCTTCCCACAAATAGAGCTTTCTTTTGATGGTATTTGATCACCTCTGCCATTTTTATTTTTTGCGCTATAAACGGAAAAAGACCAAAAATTTTGAAAAAAAATGATATTTTCTACTGTTTGTTATAAAAAAAATCCAGTAAACTCAATTTTAGTCATACATTTAGGCCAAAATGTATTCGGCCACATGTCTTTGGTAAAAAAAATGTCAATAAGCGTATATTTATTGGTTTGCGCAAAAGTTATAGCGTCTACAAACTAGGGTACATTTTCTGGAATTTACACAGCTTTTAGTTTATGACTGCCTATGTCATTTCTTGAGGTGCTAAAATGGCAGGGCAGTACAAAACCCCCACAAATGACCCCATTTTGGAAAGTAGACACCCCAAGGAAATTGCTGAGAGGCATGTTGAACCCATTGAATATTTTTTTTTTTGTCCCAAGTGATTGAATAATGACAAAAAAAAAAAATATTTACAAAAAGTTGTCACTAAATGACATATTTCTAGGCTCCCAAAAAGTCTCACACATGTGGTATCCCCATACTCAGGAGAAGCAACAGAATGTATTTTGGGGTGTAATTTCACATATTCCCATGGCATGTTTGAGCAACATGTTTGAACTGTCCTGGCATTTTATGCACAACATTTAGAAGCTTATGTCACACATCACCCACTCTTCTAACCACTTGAAGACAAAGCCCTTCCTGACACTTTTTGTTTACATGAAAAAATTATTTTTTTTTGCAAGAAAATTACTTTGAACCCCCAAACATTATATATTTTTTTAAAGCAAATGCCCTACAGATTAAAATGGTGGGTGTTTCATTTTTTTTTCACACAGTATTTGCGCAGCAATTTTTCAAACGCATTTTTTGGGGAAAAAACACACTTTTTAAAATTTTAATGCACTAAAACACACTATATTGCCCAAATGTTTGATGAAATAAAAAAGATGATCTTAGGCCGAGTACATGGATACCAAACATGACATGCTTTACAATTGCGCTCAAACATGCAGTGGCAACAAAATAAATACATTTTTAAAAGCCTTTAAAAGCCTTTACAGGTTACCACTTTAGATTTACAGAGGAGGTCTACTGCTAAAATTACTGCCCTCGATCTGACCTTCGCGGTGATACCTCACATGCATGGTGCAATTGCTGTTTACGTTTGACGACAGACCGCCGCTTGCGTTCGCCTTAGCGCGAGAGCAGGGGGGACAGGGGTGCTTTTTTTTTTTTTTTTTTTTTTTTATTTTTTTTTTGGTTTTTTATCTTATTTTTAAACTGTTCCTTTCATTTTTTTTTTTAATCATCTTTATCTCAGGGAATGTAAATATCCCCTATGATAGCAATAGATAGTGACAGGTACTCTTTTTTGAAAAAATTGGGGTCTATTAGACCCTAGATCTCTCCTCTGCCCTCAAAGCATCTGACCACACCAAGATCAGTGTGATAAAATGCTGTCCCAATTTCCCAATGCCACTGTTTACATCCGGCGAAATCTAAGTCATGAAATGCTCGTAGCTTCCAGTTTCTTAGGCCATAGAGATGTTTGGAGCCACTCTGGTTTCTGATCAGCTCTATGGTCAGCTGGCTGAATCACTGGCTGCATTCTCAGGTTCCCTGTTGAGACAGGAGAGCCAGAGAAAAACACGGAAGACGGCTTGTAAAAGCAGTCTAGAGGCTAATTAGCCGCTAGGATTGCTTTTACATGAAAGCCGACCGCTGGCTGAAAAGAATGATACCAAGATGATACCTAAAACTGCAGGCATCATTCTGGTATAACCACTCAAAGTCGTGAATGGCGTACCTGAAGACAAAAAAATGGTTAACAATAAAACACAGTAAACGGTAAAGTATAAAAAATTGCATACCTGAAAAGCAAACATGATACAACATAATAACAATAAAACATTGCAGAATAGAATACAGTAAAAAAGAGCAGAACAATAGAGAGAGAGAATAGAGAGAGAGAGAACAATAAAACGACAACTATTTTTTTTTATTTTATATTTTTTTTTTACACTTTTTTTGTAACTAACTTTTATAACTGTAACCGGTTCCATTCGGGTCTCTCAAAATGCGATGGCATCTTGGGAGACCCTGTGAAAGTGTGCCTAGTCTGTGCAATGCTGTACCCTACGCTAATACTCAACTAGTGAATGGTAGCGTTCAAAACATTCACCAATGCAAAAACCAGGATTGTCAGGACAGGAGGGACAATAATAGCGGGTGTCACGCCTATATCCGCGCTTGCTGCAGACACAACATCTTTTTTGGGGGGATTTGTTGGGTAGGGGTACTCGGGAGGACATAAAGAAAATGCCTCTCATGCAGCCGACTGCATTTGGTTGGGGATGTGAATGGGGGAAGTACGGGTGCTGCAGAAGTGGTGGGTTCCCAATTAGGATTGGCGAATGCAGCAGGAAGGGCACTATGGGCACGACGGGCCTGTTTGTCTTCTTCTTGGTGGCAGCGGGACACTACTTGTGCTTGCCACCTCACCAGCTTGAACTGCACTTATGGGACTCGCCACGTCACCAAGTGTTACTGCAGTGCTGGTTTGACTACGACCGGGGTGTACTAGGCCGCTGGCGCATGCCAGTTCACCAAAACGCTACCAAAAAAACTGTTAGCGATCGCAGGGATCAGGCCTGACTCTGCGAATGCTGCAGTTATGCGTTTAGTGTTTTGTAAGTGACAGTAATCGAATAATACTGCACTTGGGTGGGCTGGGCTGGGCCGGGCGGAGGGGCAAAACGCAGGTGCTAGCAGGTATCTGGGCTGATCCCGCTAACACTGCGTTTTTGGGAACCCTAAACTGCTGGGGACGCTAGTATAGATCTGATCCGATCAGATATTGATCCGTTCAGATACTATACCACTAAGGGAGGCGACACTGGCGACAGGGGGTGATCAAGGGGTTAAAACTTTATTAGGGGGGGTTAGGGGGGTACCCTAGACCTAAAGGGGGCTAACAGTAACTGCCCTAACAAAGTAACTGTCACAAACTGACACCATGCAGTAATCAGAAAAAAAAAAAAAAAAACTGCTTGGTGTCAGTGTGACAGGGGGGGTGATCGGGGGGTAAAGGGGGGTGTAATGTGTGCCTGGCATGTTCTAATGTGTGTGTGTGTTTGGTGCACTCATTTCACAAATTTCAGTCTTCTCTCCTCGGTGCCGGAACGGAAACTGCCGAGCCGAGGAGAGATGACAGCACATCCCCTGCCTCTGTGTACTACACAGAGGCAGGGGAAGAATCTCATTGGCTGGGAGCGATCGCGAGGGGGGGCCACGATCGGATGGCCTCCCCCTCATCTCTGATCGCTACCAGACCAAAGGCGACCGCCGCTGGCAGCGGAGGGGGGTCCGATCGGACCCCCCACCCGCGGGAAGGCAAGGACGTATATGTATGTCCTTTTGCCTGCCCGTGCCGCTCTGCCGACGTACATCATCGTGCGGCGGTCGTCAAGTGGGTAAACTGCAATATATTAACTATTTTGTTCTTGGGTATAAATACCCTTTAAAATACAATACAGATAAGTCATAAATTAGCTTATTGTAATCTTGGCAGCCCATTACCAGCCATAACCATTATCGGATACCTATTACTAAGTACTACGTTATCATAATTACTAAGTACTAAATTATTATAACATATTGCAAAAAAAATTAAAAATATAAAATGTATTTACATAACACAAAAATGGTATGATTATGATTTTATAGAGACATTCCCATATATACCATACTGTTTTCAAACTGTACAAAATGCTAAAATTGCCACTTGTAATGTATATGTTGTTAAACCAATGATTCTGTAAGCAGGGTCGTAGAAAAGGCTTATGCTTGCTCGGACAGACTTGAGCGATGATGTCCCTTCATACAGAACAAAATGATTGTTCTCCAAGTCTCTTTTCTTTCCACCCACCATATACTGTAGTTACTGCTGCCATAACCAGAACCAGTGAGACGTGAATAGAAACAGTTCTTTAATTATTGAAATTCAGCTTTGATGAAGTAGCTCCTCAGAATGTAGAACTGACAATTTGATACATCAGGCTTTCTGTATGTTAGAGACAACATAGAGGCTACCTACTTTACATATAGGATGGATAAACGTGTCAGATCACCAGATTCCTAACATAAATCTGATGTAAAATAAATGTAAGTAGTAATACATTTTTCACAGCCCACCATTGGAATTCAAACATGTCTTAGAACTATGATTTGTGATTTTTAGTGATACAGGTGGCATAACAAAAGAAATTACACAACTTAAAATTCACTTTCAGTGACCCTGTGACAGGCTCATTAAATTCTGCCTAGAACAGGCTATACAGACTACAGTACATTGAGGGAATGGTTGGTCTCTCAGTGGCTGTTTTGAAAGCTGGATGAAATTAATAGCTCATTGACTGCTTACATTTGTTGCATAGAATTGATCTTTAATAAATAAAAAAGAGAAAATTACTTACAGGTGAATCTCATAAAAATTTGAATATCATCAAAAAGGTCATTTATTTCAGTAATTCAATTAAAAAATTGAAAGTCAGTTAGCCAATGAGGAGAGAAAGGGGGCATTGTGTCTGCATGGACACACAGAGCTGTGGCTCGGCTCAGGTGACCCCATAGCAAGCTGCTTGCTGCAGAGGCACTCAACAGGAGGGAGGGGCCAGGAGCACTGAACAGGGACAGGAGAAGAGGAGGAATGCAAAACCACTACACAGAGCAGGCAAGTATATTATGTTTGTTAATTTTAGCTAAATAAAAACAAAACAAGACTTTAGTATCACTTTAAGATAAAGAAAAGAAAAACATTATAATAATGGTCACTATAATGCCCTGTACACACGGTCGGATTTTCCGACGGAAAATGTGTGATAGGACCTTGTTGTCGGAAATTCCGACCGTGTGTGGGTGCCATCACACATTTTCCATCGGAATTTCTGACACACAAAGTTTGAGAGCTTGCTATAACAAAATCCGTTGTCGGAAATTCCGATCGTGTGTATACAAATCCGACGCACTAAGTGCCACGCATGCTCAGAATAAATTAAGAGATGAAATCTATTGGCTACTGACCTGTTTATAGTCCCGACGTACGTGTATTACGTCACCGCGTTCAGAACGATCGGATTTTCCAACAACTTTGTGTGACCGTGTGTATGCAAAACAAGTTTGAGCCAACATCCGTCGGAAAAAATCCATGCATTTTGTTGTCAGAATGTCCGATCAATGTTCGACGGGGCATAACAATGGTCAAGCTTTTGACCACTATATAGGAAATATATCCTGGAAATATGTCCCATCAGCATAAAAAAACATTGCTTCAGAGCGCATGCGCGTGGGCTCGGGATCAGTCATGCGGCTCAACATAGCAACAACAGTGGGCAGAGGCAAAGCTAGAAAGTGCACACCCATCCATCCAACATCCAGGGAGGATGATGCTGTGGCAGGGATCTGGACTGCAGAAAAAATGGCAATATAAACAGGACAAACAGAGCAGAGCAGCGTGCCCCCTCCGGTCCTTGCACAGCCTTCCAAGATGGTGGCAGACAGATAAGAGACATGAGGCAGCCTGGGCCCGGGCCCCTCTCAACTCCTACCACCTTCACCTCCATCCAGATACGAGCAGCAGATGGAGGCAGTGCGGGACCCATTCTCTTCACAATCCTCTGGAGAGCAAGACACTGACCTGCGGGGTGAGTCATATACACTGTCCCCCTCCCCTGCTAATCTACTATGCGCTGCTGAGGCTGCAGATTCCCCAGCATCTTCTATGGACAGAAATATGGCTGAAATGGCAGACTTGCTGTTTAGCCAACCCAGCCCTGAACAAGACAGACCTAACTCTTCACAGGCCCCATATGCCAGGGACGAAGACCTCCTGGCCCGATTCTCCACCATGCTCCAGCAAGAGCTATCCAAAGCCTGCTCCATTATCACTACTGATCTCAAGCGAGATATCCAGAGCATTGGAGACAGATTTGAGGCCACTGAAACCAAAGTTGATAACACATCCGCACGGGTCAATCAAAATTCTATGATCACTGAGCTCCAGGACAGACTGGCGGACGTTAACAATGTGTGCATCAGGGAGCTGCCTGAAACCTGTACGGACCTAGAGGATGCCATGCATGTGCTCATGAGGACCCTGATTCCAGATATTTCCCCCCATCCCCCATCAAATGGAAATTGATCCATCGTGCCCTGACAGCCCCAAGGGCAGACGGCATGCCACGAGATGTGATCACCAAACCACACTATTACAAAATAAAATAAAAAATTATGCTGGAAGCCAGAAATAAGCAGGATTTGCTTCTCTATGATGCGCCCATACAATTATTCAATGACATCTTGCAAAAAGATCTGAACAAATGAATGGGGTGGGCAACTACATGGTAAATGAGGTTTAATGTAGAAAAATGTAAAATAATGCATTTGGGTGGCAAAAATATGAATGCAATCTATACGGGTGGGGGGGGGATCCTGGGGGTTCTAGTAGATGATAGGCTCAGCAATGGCATGCAATGCCAAGCTGCTACTAACAAAGCAAACAGAATATTGGCATGCATTAAAAAGGGGATCAACTTCAAAGATAAAACATTAATTCTCCCGCTCTACAAGACTCTGGTCTGGCCGCACCTAGAGTATGCTGTCTAGTTCTGGGCACCAGTTCTCAGGAAGGATGTACTGGAAATGGAGCGAGTACAAAGAAGGGCAACAAAGCTAATAAAGGGTCTGAAGGATATTATGAGGAAAGGTTGTGAGCACTGAATTTTTTCTCTCTGGAGACATTTGAGAGGGGATATGATTTCAATTTATAAATATTGTACTGGTGACCCCACAATAGGGATAAAACTTTTTTGCGGAAGGGAGTTTAACAAGACACGTGGCCACTCATTAAAATTAAAAGAAAAGAGGTTTAACCTTAAACTACGTAGAGGGTTCTTTACTGTAAGAGCGGCAAGGATGTGGAATTCCCTTCCACAGGCAGTGGTCTCAGCGGGGAGCATCAATAGTTTAAAAAACTATTAGATAAGCAGTTAAACGACTGCAACATACAGGGATATACAATGTAATACTGACATATAATCACACACATAGGTTGGACTTGATGGACTTGTGTCTTTTTTCAACCTCACCTACTATGTAACTATGTAACATTGCTCCTTCGACCGTCAGAAACGGAGAAACCTGAAGCTACTACTGCAGCAACTACTCAATCAACAGATCAAATATAGATGGTCGTTCCCGTTTAAACTGTCTTTCACTTATAAAGGCAAACCCTATTCCTTCGTCACTTTCCAAGATGGAGAAGATCTGCTGCTGGAGTTGGTCATCATTTCCAGGGAACTGCACACATCTTCCCCATAGTGTCAGATGACCCGCCCCCTGTCCCCGTTGTGGTCGGCACAGAGGTCACAATGAGCTAGAAGGTCCCCACCTAACACCTGAAGGAACTACCTGCCTCCTTCCCCCATCACCTTACCGGGAGATTACTGAAATCTACACTGTGTAGGGGATTGATCCCTCTTGTTGATCGTAGTGGTACGACCGCTGCCACTCCAGACTTTGCCATGTCCTTTTTCAGTTAATTGTTGACAAGTTCACTGTTCTGATAACTGATTATTTAATTATGGATTAACCTTGGTCACTCCTCTAAGGCTTTATCGGTTGCCCCATGGTCCACAGGGTGTGCTTTATTTGATTTGGGCTCACCCTAGATGGACCATGAATAACACCCAGACATTACCTAACCATTGGAGTTGACCCTGTTCAGAATTTATTGTTTGTTAGCTAATTCTCTCACCTATACCTGCCTTACTTTTTATTTTTATTCTTGAGTTTTTGATATTGAGCTGGGGTGAATACGCATGCCCCTCCTATGATCTTGCCTTCACCAGATGATGGAGGCAACTTCATGCTTTGATTCCAGGGAGGGCAATGCTACTTGTACGATATAATGATTATAATATTTTGAATAACTGTCAAATGGTCATATAACATGTTCTCCTTTCCACTTTAACCTTCTTACCCTTTTTCTATCTTTCCCTTCCTACCCTCACAATAGACTTTGACTCCGGATTCTAGTTCTGACAGCCCACCACAACAAGAGGATTGCTGCGTCATCCGATGTTTGATACAAACATCTAGGTAAGAGTGCTCTGCCCCACCACAATGGCTAAGACACAGAACTCTACATATTCCATTGTCATCCATAATATACATGGATTTAACTCCCCAACCAAGAGGACACTGGCCTTCCAATATTATTATAAACAGAAAGTTGACATCCTGTTATTACAGGAGACACATTTTTCCAAAACTTCGGCCCCCAGGTATCTTAGCGCCAAATACCCACAATAATACCTTTCATCAGGCAGTGAAAAGAAAAGAATGGTGGCTATATGCTTTTCGAAAAGGACCCCCTTTACCCTCATCACCTGTCAGAGAAGGGTCTTCTCCAGTCACATTCATCCAGTCCCTGGGCATGTGCGCGCTGGATTGGCGCTTCGGCGCATGCGTGCGTGAGGCCCAATGGAGCGGCGCGTGCTTTTGCGCGATAGCACACGGGTGCGCGCGGTGACTCATGCACGCCTACCATGACACTCTGGCGGGGCTATTTAAATCAGCTCCAGTACCCAGACTGGTTGCTGGTTTGTCTTCAGCTCCTGTTGCTTCCTGTTTCCTGTTTATGCTTACCTGATCTCCTGTTGTGACCCGGACTGCTCTTACCACGCTGCCTCTCTCCTGGACTGACCCCCGGCCTGATTAACGGACTTCCTCTGCTTGATACCAGTGTTTGACCCACGGCCTGATTAACAGACTTCCTCTGCTTGATACCAGTGTTTGACCCCCGGCCTGATTAACTGACTTCCTCTGCTTGATACCAGTGTTTGACCCCCGGCCTGATTAACCGACTTCCTCTGCTTGATACCAGTGTTTGACCCCCGGCCTGATTAACGGACTTCCTCTGCCCGATACCAGTGTTTGACCCCCGGCCTGTTTTACGGACTTGTCTTGCTTATTGCCTGTGTTTGACCCTCTGCTTGCTTACAGTTTGTCTGCTCCATTCAGCAACGGGACTTCCACCGGTTCTTGGACTCCTGCATCCCCAAACCCGGCTCTGCAGTTTCCCACAAGGGACCCATACCTGCTGGTGGCCCGTGCTCCTTAGTACCACCCATTCCCTGTTTCATCTCCAGGGGACGGGATGCGCGTAGTGGCAAGGGCGAACCGCTCTCGGCATCTCTGCCTCGGTAAGTACTCACCTGACATCACCATAGTGAAGGATAAAATTGGTAGATATATCATGGTGGTTGGCCATATCCATGATCAGCTAGTATCCCTTATCTCCTACTATGCCCCTAATTTTGGACAGTAACATGCTCAAGGTCCTAATGCCTAAGGTCTAAGGACAGGTGATTTTGGGGGGAGATAGTAATATCCCGCTTAACCGTACTTTAGACAGATCTGATCCGGTTAGGGAAGTCCTCAAAAAAGTACCTAAGAATAGCAACAAGATAGCTCGACTGCTACATCTTTATGGTCTGGTTGACACTTGGCGGGAAGACAATCCCTCTGCCAGGGACTATACTCATTTCTCCCATGTGCATAAAACGTATTCACGCATAGACCACATATTCACTTGCACAGCGTTATTTTCATATATGATATGGACAAAGATCTTGACTGTTCCATGGTTGGATCATTCTCCCGTTAAAGTATTGCTCTCTAATATGCGGATGAAGCCCTGTCCTTCTCCATGGCGCCTAAACACATCCATACACACAATGATCCCATCTTGTACTCAGAAATAGAAATTGAATTACGTGCATCCTTTTGGGACAATTTACCGTTGGAGACCTCTACAGCCATAAACTGGGCTGCCTATAAGGTTGCCATTTGGGAGAAGCTTATCCAGCTGGCTGCTAGATCTAAACGTAATCGAGACAGGACCATCAAACAGCAGGAAATAGAGTTATAACATCTCCTAGATAAACAGATAAAAGCTCCTTTAATTAACATCAGACACAAAATTGACTCACCCAAGCAGAAAAATCGAGTCTATTTATTATTTGGAATTGCATATCTTATACAGATATTATATATTTATTTGATTTTTTTTGTTTTTTGTTAAGTTTTCCTTTTTCATTAACACATATGAAGACATGTAGTATAATATATTAATGCACCTTTATGCACATGCATATATCAGTGCACAATTTTATTTATTTATTCAATTGGATATATTTTGTTCACATTAGTAGTTTTTTGGCTTATTAAGGATAGTTGCACAATAGAACAGCGCCACATCTACTTCGTTTTCTTGTCATTACTCAAACTGAAATTGCGCAATGGACAACCGACCCAGAACCCGCAATTGATAGTACAAGAATTCCAAGACTTTTTCTCAATATTATATCACCAACAGGCCCAATTCTCAATAGAAAGGGCAGACAATTTTTTTCAAAATGTCCCTCTACCGCAGCTTCAGCAGGCCCATACCGAGCTCATGGAAGGAGAATTTTCTGAGCCAGAAATTAAAATGGGCATTAAATCCTTACACCCATTTAAGGCTCCAGGACCAGATGGCTTTTCGGGTCAATACTATCGTAAATATCAAGAAATTCTCATTCCTCACTTATGCGCCTATTTTAAAGACATCCGTAGGGGCAATTGCATCCCAGTCCATGAAAATACAGCGTATAAACATGTCATACCGAAACCGGGGGAAAGACCATGAATATTGCTCCAATTACCGCCCAATATCCTTGATAAATATGGACGTGAAAATAATTTCCAAAATAGTGGCCTGTAGACTGAATACTTTTCTTGCATGTTACATACATCCCGATCAAGCAGGATTCATTCCTGGCCGCCAGGCGTCTGACCAGACCAGGAGAATAATAGACATTATTTCAGCTGTCCTTTCAGATTGGGATGGGAAGGGGCCTAGATGAGGCATGTTGCTATCTTTAGATATTCGGAAGGCCTTTGATTCCCTATCATAGGACTACCTCTTCTATGTCTTATCAAGATATAGATTTTTTCCATAGTTTTTGTCGACTCTAAAAGCCCTGTACAGTTCTCCTACAGCGCCTTTAATGAGTAATGGCTATTTGTTCAAATCCTTTCCAATACAAAGGGGGACTCGCCAGGGCTGCCCACTATCACTTTTATTGTTTGTACTGGCTATAGAACCTTTAGCTATCGAAATCCACAAGTGCTTGGACATAAAAGGGATAGAATGTGGGGACAGGGAACATAAATGCACATTTTTTTGTGGATGACATCCTGCTGATGGTCTCCATGCCCATCACCACCCTTCCCAATCTCTATGGCATATTACAGCCCTTCTCACGGCTCTCTGGCCTCTCAATTAACCAGGAAAAATCCAGAGCGCTAAACATCTCCCTACCGGATTGGATAATGAAAGCCCTCCAATTTTCATATAAGTTGTTTTGGGAACCTGTAGCTCTCTCCTATCTAGGAATATATCTAACTCCCCCCATGCACACCCTGTATTCCCAAAACGGCAGACTTGATTAACTGGCAGATCCATCCTCCATCGTGGTTCGGCAGACTACACTCTATAAAGATGAATATCCTTCCAAGGATTCTGTACCTTTTTCACACTTTGCTTTTTGCTCTGGTTAGAACTGATTTTTTACATTTTCAAAAAAAGCTCTTTCAGTTTCTCTGGGGTGACAAGAGGCCTAGGGTGAATAGATGCACACTTTATATCCCAAAAATGAAGAGTGGTCTGGGAGTCCCTGATCTACTCAAATATTTCTATGCCGCTTAACTGTCCCAGCTTATTAGGTTCCATTCCTCTCAGCCTCACTCATTGTGGATGCATATAAGATCACATTCATGTCCATCCAAACTGATATCCTATACCATGTGGATACTCTGGTTAGAACTGATTTATTACATTTTCAAAAAAAAGCTCTTTCAGTTTCTCTGGGGTGACAAGAGGCCTAGGGTGAATAGACGCACACTATATATCCCAAAAATGAAGAGTGGTCTGGGAGTCCCTGATCTACTCAAATATTTCTATGCCGCTCAACTGTCCCAGCTTATTAGGTTTCACTCCTCTCAGCCTCATTCATTGTGGATGCATATAAAATCACATTCATGTCCATCCAAACTGATATCCTATACCATATGGATACCGGCTCGGGACCGACCTATAATTTTATGCCCCTCTCTCTCCCTATTATTTAGCATTTGGCATAGATATAGATCTAAACCTTGATCATTCAAGTCCCCCCATGGTCCACTGGCCCCTTTGTTGCAAAACAAAGATTTCACCCCAGGCCTCACTCCTCATAACTTCAACTGATGGACCAATAAAGGTCTCCTGCGTATTGCAGACATTTGTGATCATAAGGGCATGTTAACTAAACAGACCCTAATAGATAAACACCAGATGCTAGATTCTGAACAATACCGGTATATTCAACTGAAACATTACCTAAACACTTTATCTCCCAATAGCAATCTGACGATTATGTCGCCCATGTAATATCTATGTCATAAATATAATAAAATTAAAGGTCATATTTCTAAATTGTATACCATCTTAATGCATACCTCAGTCAAACAAGCTTACATTGTCAAATGGGAGCTAGACCTTGAAGAAAACCTCGAATTAGAGGAATGGCAATTGATTGCCCAAGCAGCTTCCAAATCACTTAACACCTCTATTATAGAGGCAAACTATAAGGTCCTTTAAAGATGGACATGGTGCCGACCAGACTGGCTACATATGTCTCGGGAGCTTCTCCAAAGTGCTTTTGAGGTTGTGGGCAGGATGGAACGATATACCATATATGGTGGCAATGCCCCAAGGTGCAACGATTTTGGATAAGGGTCTACAACTTTATTTTTACCCTTACCCAAATCAACCTCATTAAATCTCCTAAACATGCCCTGTTGGGGCTTAAAGTTGATGCGGCCTCAAAAACCCAGAGAAGGCTTCTCACCTTCATATTTATTTCTGCCAGAATCAATATAGCCAGAAATTGGAGGTCAGCTGTCATCCCATTTGACCAACTTAAGAGCAAGCTCTCCTGGCTCATAATAAATGAAAGGCTCTCAGCAGTCTTGAATGTAAAAATAAAGGTGTTTGAAAAAGTCTGTGGCCCGTGGATCAGTTATCTGACTGGAGATCTCCATACGGCTCCTGTCTGAGGAGCCTTCGAGCGGCACTGACCAGAGCTTGGGGTCTCCCCCCCTTTTTTCTTTCCTCTCTTCTTCCCACTTAAAATTTTCTTTGTTTAATAAGGAGCTCAATGAGTATCATCTAAGTGCCAATGAAAAGGTACCCAATGTCCTTTCTCCGATAAACGAACATCTAGTACTGTGCAATTGATATAATGTTTAAATAATTTGCTATTGTTTTTGTACCTAATAGGGATGCGCCGAACACCCCCTCCGGTTCGGTTCACATCCAGAACATGCGAACAGGCAAAAAATTTGTTTGAACACGTGAACACCGTTAAAGTCTATGGGACACGGACATGAATAATCAAAAGTGCTAATTTTAAAGGCTTATATGCAAGTTATTGTCATAAAAAGTGTTTGGGGACCTGGGTCCTGCCCCAGGGGACATGTATCAATGCAAAAAGAAGTTTTAAAAACGGTTGTTTTTTCGGGAGCAGTGATTTTAATAATGCTTAAAGTGGATGTAAACCCACAATTTTAATAAAAGTTAATCCAGCTCTGAGCAATCCTCTTTTATTGTTCAGTGAGATAAAACTTGACAAACAGAGAAAAACTTTGTCAAATCCTCCCCCTTGTTGTGAATGACAGGTGAGTTACATATCTCGTGCACTAGCCTAAGACATGCATTATTTTTTAATTCCCACCCCCACTCCTTTCTTCAGCAGGTCTGCAAGGATTGGCTGTTCCACACCTCAGCATGTTTTGGCATGCTGAAGTCATGTGGTTACTTTCCTGTCTTTTCACTGGATGTTAGAGATCATAGCAGAAATTCAGTGTAAGAAATACACAGGAGAAAATGCATATTGACAAGCGGAGTGTAGAGGTGGGTGGGGAGTCTACTGACATCACAACTCCACCCAACGAGCTCCAGACAACAGACCCACCCACAGAATCTGCAGTTTTTCGGGTCTCATAACAGACAGAGGGGAGACGTTTGACAAGTAAAGATACATGCAGGAGGCATGTATATCCTTATAGATAACCCCTATGGCAGTAGTTTAGAAAGGATGACATTGGGTTTACATCCACTTTAAAGTGAAACAATAAAAGTGTAATATTCCTTTAAATTTTGTACCTGGGGGGTGTCTATAGTATGCCTGTAAAGGGGTGGATGTTTCCCATGTTTAGAATAGTCTGACAGCAAAATGACATTTCTAAAGGAAAAAAAGTCATGTAAAACTACTATCGCTAGCGCCAGCTATAATGAATTGTCGGTCTGGCAATACACATAAAAGTTCATTGATAAAAATGGCATGGAATTTCCCCACAGGGGAACCCCGAACCAAAATTTTTTTAAAAGTGCGTGGGGGTACTCCTAAATTCCATACCAGGCCCTTCAGGTCTGGTATGGATAGTAAGGGGGACCCCGCACCAAAATTTGAAAAAAAAATGGCATGGGGTCCCCCTCAAAATCCATTCCAGACCCTTCAGGTCTGGAATGGATTTTGAGGGGAACCCGTGCCAAATTTTTTGTTAAAAATGGCGTGGGGTCCCCCCAAAAATCCATACCAGACCCTTATTTGCGCACGCAACCTGGCAGGCCACAGGAAAATAGGGGGAATGAGAGAGTGGCCCCCCTCCTGAACCGTACCAGGCCACATGCCCTCTACATTGGGAGGGTGCTTTGGGGTAGCCCCCCATAGCACCTTGTCCCCATGTTGATGGGGAGAAGGGCCTCATCCCCACAACCCTTGCCCGGTGGTTGTGGGGGTCTGCGGGCGGGGGGCTTATCGGAATCTGGAAGCCCCCTTTAACAAGGGGACCCCCAGATCCCGGCCCCCCATGTGAATTGGTAATGGGGTACACATGTACCCTTACCATTTCACAAAAAAGTGTCAAAAAGGTTAAAAAACACAAGAGACGGTTTTTGACAAGTCCTTTCTTAATTCCTTCTTCTTGATGCTTCTTCTTCCATCTTCTTTCTTCTGGTAAGCCAGATTCTGATAAGCCCCCCGCCCGCAGACCCCCACAACCACCAGACAAGGGATGTGGGGATGAGGCCCTTCTCCCCATCAACATGGGGACAAGGTGCTTTGGGGGGCTACCCCAAAGCACCCTCCCAATGTTAAGGGCATGTGGCCTGGTATGGTCCAGGAGAGGGGGAGCACTCTTATCCCCCCTCTTTTCCTGTAGCCTGCCAGGTTGCGTGCTCGGATAAGGGTCTGGTATGGATTCTGGGGGGGGCCCGTGCCATTTTTTTTTTTAATTTTGGCGCGGGGTTCCCCTTAAAATCCATACCAGACCTGAAGGGTCTGGTATGGATTTTGAGGGGGATCCCACGTCATTTTTTTTTTTTTATTTATGTGTATTGCCGGACCGACAATTCATTATAGCCGGCGCTAGCGATAGTAGTTTTACATGACTTTTTTTTCCTTTAGAAATGTCATTTTGCTGTCAGACTGTTCTAAGCACGGGAAACATGCGCCCATTTACAGGCATACTATAGACACCCCCAGGAACGAAATTTAAAGAAATGTTACACTTCTATTGTTTCACTTTAAGCATTATTAAAATCACTGCTCCCGAAAAAACTGACGTTTTTAAAACTTTTTTTTGCATTGATACATGTCCCCAGGGGCAGGACCCAGGTCCCCAAACACTTTTTATGACAATAGAGCCTTTAAAATTATCACATTTTGATTTCTCCCATAGACTTTTAAAGGGTGTTCCGCGGCTTTCGAATTTGCCGTGAACACCCCAAATTGTTTGCTGTTCGGCGAACAGCCAATGTTCGATTCAAACTCATGTTCGACCTGAACATAAAGCCCATCCCTAATACCTAATGTGAAAATGTTAATAAAAACATTGAAACGAAAAAACATTGCTTCACTATTGACCTCTCCCCTCTAGCCAAACACTAAGGTCCCATTCACACCTGAACCTTTTGTAGCTTGAAGCTCCAAAACTCTCAGCATCCTAAATCCACTGTATTTCAATGGTGTCTATTCACACACCAGTGCTGACATGCCGGTAGCTCGATGCCTGAAGCTCTAAAAGCTACTTTTAAGCAGGTTTGGGCGTTTTTGGCCCCATTGACTTCAAAGGAAATGTCTGTAAACACTTGAATCAAGCATATTTGTATGTTTTTTTCAGGCAAATTTCTGGTGGTTTTTAGCATGTAAGAACTGGTCTCCTTTCCTCAAGTGCTTTCCCCTAGCTAACACAAACTCACATGAAGTTTGAATACACATGTAAAAAGCTTGTAATACATGTCTAAAATGCTTGTGTATGTTGGCAAAAACACTCTGAACTCTGAAAAAAACATCTGAAAATAGCACTGCTCGAGTGTGAATGCAGCCTAAATCTGGCACCAATCAAGTGTTGGATTTGGCTGTGCACACCAATGACTCGGGAGAGAAGGTATTCTGACATAATATAAACAGCAGAAAAAAGTATACCTTCCTAATTACTATCTCTGTTCATCTGGCCTTCTCATCTCCTAACAAGTCTCCATAGATGTCACAAGCTGCTTAGTAACAGCATCCAAGAAACCAGAGAGACCCCAATCAAAGGCGCATACAGGAGATTTTTTATGAGATCACTTTGCTGAGGATATGCAACCACCGGTTAAGTCAGCAGCAGAAGTGCCAGTACATAGTGCTTACTGCCTGCCCAAACCCCTTAAAGTGGTTGTAAATAGGGATGGGCCAAGCGACCCCCTGTTCAGTTCGCACCAGAACTTTCGAACATTGCAAAAGTTTGGAACTAAATAACAAACCCCACTGAAGTCTATGGGACCAGAGCTGCAAAAATCAAAAGTGACAATTTTGAAGGCTTATATGCAAGTAATTGGGCATACAATGGTTATGGGGTCCGGTCTCCTTTCCTCAAGTGCTTTCCCCTAACTAACACAAACTCACATGAAGTTTGAATACACATGTAAAAAGCTTGTAATACATGTCTAAAATGCTTCCCCTGATGAAGCCACGTGACCCGTGACTCCACGCGTAGGGACAGGCACCGCCTACTGTCAGCAGTGTATGAGCTCACCGCTCGTCTGGATACACTGTACCTTTCGTTTTTTACTGTGTGAGTACCCTGTATGCTGCTAATGTTGAATAAAGTCTGATACATGCTTGAAATACTACACTATATGGTATCTTCATCTCTCCATTTACTATGATGCTCCCCATGGATCTGAGGTCTGATAAATGACAGTCCATTACCTAGGACCCCCCTGCACAGGAGACACCACAAACGCTGTCTGCTCTATGCTGTAACCTCAGTATAGTGAGGTAAGGGGCCATTATCTACCACTAGAGGATTGTTGCATGAAGGAGATCCTGCTGCACACTTCACATTCACCACTCTTCTGAACAAATGATTTTTAAACTCAGCTGCTATCTACACGACTTAATTGTCTGTTATCACTAAGGAAGCATTGAAGCTGTTTTTTGTTGCACTAAGTCACCTTTATTGGATTGTATTATTTTAAGTTTGAGCACCCCCTGCTGGCGCTGGACACTATATTGCATGATGCACAACTATGAAGATCACTTTGGACATTCAATGTAACATTGTATCATTTGGCAATTTTTGCTTTTATGTTATTGAGTTTTTAGCCATCTATTTATTTATATGAATCATGGTTCATTGAACTATAATAATTTCCGGATATTAATTCACAGCACTTTGTACTGGCATTTAATGTCTCAGCGGCAATCACTATCTTATTGAAAAAATATTTTAATATTTTTTTAAAATTTTATTGTAGATTTCACCATGGTTTTATTTTTATTTAAGCTGAGAGATACATATGTATAGTTTTTTTGGTGGGCTCCACCTTTTATTTATTATTATTTTTTTCTATTATGCACATACTGCCTGCACGTCCACATAGTGCTATATTCCCCATGGTGGTTTAGATCACCATCTTATACCTCAGTAAAGACAAGAGTTGATACCCAGTACACCTAGATATTATAATTTATTGTAGGATTAGCGCAGCACCATCCCATTTGTCAGTTGTTAGTCACACCAGGGTTTAAGGCTGGACCCCATTCGGTGCAAGCTGCTTTTCCCTATCTAAAACCACCTATAACACCACTGCTTGGGAGCGCAGGACTAATACTCCCTATATTGACTGCTCGAGTGTGAATGCAGCCTAAATCTGGCACCAATCAAGTGTTGGATTTGGCTGTGCACACCAATGACCCGGGAGGGAAGGTATTCTGACATAATATAAACAGCAGAAAAAAGTATACCTTCCTAATTACTATCTCTGTTCATCTGGCCTTCTCATCTCCTAACAAGTCTCCATAGATGTCACAAGTTGCTTAGTAACAGCATCCAAGAAACCAGAGAGACCCCAATCAAAGGCGCATACAGGAGATTTTTTATGAGATCACTTTGCTGAGGATATGCAACCACCGGTTAAGTCAGCAGCAGAAGTGCCAGTACATAGTGCTTACTGCCTGCCCAAACCCCTTAAAGTGGTTGTAAATAGGGATGGGCCAAGCGACCCCCTGTTCAGTTCTCACCAGAACTTTCGAACATTGCAAAAGTTTGGAACTGAATAACAAACCCCACTGAAGTCTATGGGACCCGAGCTGCAAAAATCAATAGTGCCAATTTTGAAGGCTTATATGCAAGTAATTGGGCATACAATGGTTATGGGGTCCGGGTACTTCCCTGGGGGACATGTATCAATGAAAAAAAAAGTTTGTAAAAAACGTAATTTTTAAATGAGCAGTGATTTACTGATGCTTAAAGTGAAAACATAAAAATGAGAAATAACAATAAAAATGAAAAATTCCTTTCAATATAGTGCCTGGGGGGTTCCCTTAGTCTACCTGTAAAGTGGCACATCCTTACTGTGTATAGAAGCTGCTGCAGCAATAGTTGCATTTATAAAGCAGGGCAGCCCAGCAGCTCAATTGCATACTGGGCAAGTTCTGGCCAGTGGTCTATTGTCATGACCCAGTAACCCAATGGATTGTCAACTGGAAAGCTCTCCACCTCTGTTTTCGCCTCTAGATAATCGTCCACCATATGATGCAGATGCCAATGAGGGATGTTGAAGCTTAGAGCCCTGGGCGCCGAGGACTAAAACAATTGTGAAATGCATCACTTAGGCGGCCCCCTTCTCCACCACTCCTCTCTTGACCAACCGAAGCCTCAAAACTGTTCCATGACACTGTAACCTACCAGAGTTGGGAAAATCATTGGATAAACTCCTCTTTAAGGTGTCCTCAAGAGATTTCATCTTCTGCTCCCTTCGTGGAGACAGGATGAATTCTGAGATGTTCCCCTTGTAATGGTGCTCAAGGGGGTTGTAGCCAATACAATAGCCAATAGTGATCCTTCTCCTTGATGCCACGTATTCTCGGGTCCTTTTTCAGGCTTTGAAGCATGAGGGAGCCCATGCACCACAAGTTTGAGAAGGCATGAGAAGCAGAATCCTTGGGGTCACTGAGGATTATAATATCTGAAACTGCCTCCTCCCAGCCACGTACCACTCCAAAGGGTTCTGGGGATGGAAAACCATCTCTTAAGATTTGACATATGTCTTCCTCTGCTTCAATGCCTCCAAAACTGCCAGAATCCTCCTCCCTCTCCTCTTGTGTGTTCTGTGGCGTAGGTAAAATAGTGTCTGCATAAAGCGGGCCCTGAGTCTGCTCCAGCAGGAACACAACAGGGATTGTGTCACTGATGCATGCATTGTGACGGCTTACCTTCCTTGTGGCCTCCTCAAATAGTGATAGAACTGTGCATGCAACCCTTATCAGCAGCCATTGGCATGGGGAAAAAAAGCCGAGCCGGCCTGAGCATGTCGTAGTGCCATACACACAGGTACTCATTGATAGCCCTCTCCTGCATGTGCACCTGCTGCAGCATTGTTAAAGTTGAGTTCCACCTGATGAGCATGTCACAAATCAGGTGGTTTATGGGCAGGTGGAATTCCCGCTGAATTTCCGCCAGCCGAGCACTGGCTGTGTATGACCGCCTGAAATGGCTACAGACTCTTCGGGCCTGCTTTAGCAGATCTTCCAACCCTGGGTACCTATTTAAGAAATTCTGCACCACCAAATTGAGGACATGTGCCAAGCATAGCACATGTGTCAACTTTCACTGTCTAAGGGCGGAAAGGAGGTTTGTACCATTAGCGCACACCACCATTCCTGGCGCCAGCTGGCTTGGCAAGAACCACCTGCAGAGCTGCAAGAAACTCTGCTCTGGTGTGGTTCCTGTCCCCTAGACATACCAGCTGAAGCACTGCATGGCACCTTTTAGCCTGATTCATTGAATAACGCCGTGAATGCTTAGGGGGTACTTGTGGTTCATAGGACAATTCAGCAGAAGAGGGCAAGGAGGAGGAGGAGGGGTAGAGCTGACAAATCTCACATCAGCACTAGCTGTATGTAGACATGGCGGCACAATAAGCTGCAGCACTAAGCCCTGTCCTGCATCCTTCTGAGTTGCAAGCAGAGTTACCTAGTGTGCTGTGAACAAAATATATCATCCCTGACCATGCTTGCTGGACCACGTGTCAGCAGTAACTTGGACTTTGCGGCTGACTGCCTTGCCCAACAATGCCACAACAGTGCCTTCCATGTGATGGTACAGAGCTGGAATGGCCTTACATGAATGGAAATAATGACTGGGAACCTGTCATTGTGGTACAGCACATTCTGCAAATTTACGGAAGAGGGCAGAATCCACCAGAAGTTGTAAAGCCAGCAGCTTTGAGCAGCTTGCATTTAGACGCTGGGCATGTGGGTGGCAGTGACTGTATATTTTTTTGCCACAGCAGATGGGGCAGAGAAATTTGCCAGCTATAGTCTACAGCTGGTGGTGTGCTACTGGCAGATGTGCTGCAAGGGCCTGGGACCCTGCGCTATACCATCATCCCTGTCAGTGGAGGTTACTGAGAGGTCATGAGGTATAGCGGGGGTAGACTGAGGTGAGTAAGGAGGAGGAACAGAATTGTGTCCCTTTTGTGTGGCTCTCAAGTGCTCTTGCCAAAGGGCTGAGTGGTGGGAGGTTAAATTCCTTGTCAAACTTGTCAAGCAGCCCAAATGGCTGGTGTTTTTGCCACGCTTGATGTTCTTCAGACAAAGTTTGCAAATTGCAACAGTGCGATCGACCGCACATGTGCTAAAAAAGCAAATGCAGGTACGATAGGTGTAGGTAAAAACAAACTGTGCAGCTTTGACTAAAGTCGGATAATGCAGTAGCTATAGGTGTGATCCATTTACATATCTCTTGAAACCTATCCAAAAAACTTTCAGAGATGGCATCATCCCATCATGTGTTGTTGCAAGGACATTACTAAGACACTCCCGGGCATTACTGCTCCCCCCCGCGTCACATGAGCGAGGTCACAAACCCCTGAACATGTGTGGTCCACTATCAATGCCATTGCAGCATTGCTAAGCTTAGAGTTACTGCAACAAGGGAGATAAAGTACACGCAAGGGGGTATACAATTGTCTGGGAGTGTCTTAGCAATGTCATAGTAAAAAGATAGTATGAGCAAGGTAGAATAATATGATGCAATCAGACTTTAGGGGGTACGATAATGACTTACACCTATAGCAAAAGACATTATTTAACTTTGGTCAAAGCTGCACAGCTTGTTTTTATCTACAGATGCCTCTTACCTGCATAGGCAACTTTATTTTGGTAAAGGTGAACAAACCTTTTAAATGATCATAAAAAATACTGTACCTCTCTTGCCTACATTTATGTTTTTAGCTGCACTTTCTTGCAGGTTGAACTGTTAAGAAACAGTGGCGGCAACAGAAGTTGTAAAAACCTATAATATTGTCAAGATTGCCTGTGTCACTTTTTTTAAATTAAAAAAGACTTGCAAAAATAGGAAGGTTATTGTTACTTGTCCAACAACCCATTCATAGATTTTTCCTTTTTTGTAGAGCAAAGCCGCCAGCAGAATCTCTACACCTGACACATTTCCAGCTGCCTGTGGTTCAATTCAACTGTAATGTAGTGATGTATGGGTTGGCAAATGGAACTACAATACACGATGGAAGACGCAGGAGTTTGGCACCTCTGTAAAATCCTGCTGACGGCTTTGCTCTGCAAGTAAATTAAAAATGCAATAGAAATGGCTGGGCAGGTAAGTATAAAATATTTTCTTTTACTGACTTTGGATTCTTCTGATTGATAAAGCTTCACTTTCAATCATTTACATGGAACAAGTGTGCAGATCAGAAGTTTTGACTGCTGCTCATTCATTCCATTTCAACAAATCAAAAGGACTAAAGCCAAAAAAACAGCGGTAATGGTAGCCCCCCTAATTCTTTCAGTACAGCTTTCCTTTAAAAGCTAATAAAAGAATGAACAACGTTTTGGTATAAATGGTAAAATTGTGGGCCCTCCCAAACAGCTGATAATTGACGGGCGATAATATTCTGTACACCCCATGTGCTGCCATGGTTGATGGTTTACATTGCCTCTTGTCTTGCCTTACATTGGTTCTGCATTTGTACTTTGGATTTTTCTTATTGCTATGCTGCATTTTTTTTTGTTTTAGAATTAGAATGTATGGGACAGTTGTTTATCATTGAGATTACTTTGTATTGATCAGTTTTGTGTTTGGATTCAATAAAAGTCTGCATTTAAAAAAAAAATTATCAAAACTGCAGAAAAGTTAAGGGGGAATTGGAACTTAAATTAGGAATAAAGGCAAAACTTTTTTTTTTCATTTTGGATTAAAGGAGGGTTATAACTAGCGCTGCGACTAATGAATATTTTCATAATGGATTAGTTGCCGATTGTTTATTGTTTCAATTAATCGGATAAAAACCTCAAACAAAAAAGTGGGGTATATAATTTAGTTAATATGTAAAGTCCCTTCACTTCCTGTGCCATAACTGGAATTGAGAGGAAATCCATCCAAAGAGAAGGAATCCCTAGTTATTTTTTGAGAATACATTGCAATATGGCTACCTGGGGTTGTTCTGTACACAAAGTGTGTACTGACCACCCCCCAGAAATATAATTTCCTGCTTGTGTGATTGCCTCACCAATATTCCCAGAAATCTTCACTAAGATACAAGTCAGATTTCAGGCATCCCCTGCAACAAAAATGTCATTTTTGGAGAGATACTTTCATTAGGAACCCGTGAAAAGGGATGCAGGCCCAGCAGATTTCCTCATTAGTGCCCTGCTGCTGCCACACCTGACAGTTAATTATTAAACCACTCCCATTAGACCTACTCAGAAGGCACTTACAAACACACATGGATTTCTTCAGAATGACAAAAGGTAGGAATCTGCAACAAAGTTTGTTATACTCCTTGCAATGTACATAGATCACCCAGAGGAGAATGCTTTTTTCTCAACAAAAGTGGAGTTACACTTTAAGCAGGACAAATAAAGAGGGTGAAGCTCTCTAAAGATGGCCATGCATTTTACAATTTTCTTTTTCAATTTCTTTTAGAATTATCGTCAACTTTGTAGTGCAAGAGCGTGCCTGATTGCATACAAATTGAAAGTGTTTAGATTTGACCTCATATTATATGGTTTTGACAAAGCTAAAGGAAAATTGTACAAGAAAATGATATAATATGTGCCCAGCCATTGGTTGAGAGCGCTGACCGGGAGTCGGTTAACAAACCTTTTTCGGTCACGCACCTTCGACAGAAGCTTGCTGAATGGCTGGCTTTTGTCGGACCGGTTGTAGCACACACAGGCCGAATGTCGGCCGGTTTCTATTGAACCGGCCAATGCCGTCCAACGACAATACATTTAGGAGACTGCGGTACAATAAACACACTTTACTATATTGAATACTTACGGAATCTAGCTTATTTTAAAGGTTTATTTTGTGTCTCTTGAGTGTTCTGTGTCTTTTTGTTTTACATTTGCTGATGTAAAATACTAAGTCGGTGGTAAAAAACAAAATATAAATGAATCTGTTCACGAGGGAAGACAGACTAGTTATAGATCACCATATATTTTTTTATTTTCTTTTTCGCTATGCTGCAGCAAATAAAGAATATAACCCGTGTAAAATAAATGACAGCAGAAAATAACATCACAGTATTTATCTTACTAGTGAGATGATACATCATCATAAAATAAAGTAGCAGCAGTTATTTACTAAGAAAGTGCAAGTTGAGAATGAGCAGAAACCGCAACAACTAATTAAACCTTGGCTTCCAGTATTAGACTTGTAATAGATTGATCAAAGATAATTGCTGGGTGGATATTGCAGATTACTCCATTTATGGACAAGTATCATTTTCTTTGTAATAAAATATATTAAAAATAACAGCTAACCTTATTTTTACACAACAGATTCAAATATGATTTAAATATAATAATCATTTACTTAAATATAATTAATAATATCAGATTTTTCAAATGAACTACAACAACATGCAGTGCATTTACAGTATTACATGAGTCTGTCTGTGTATACAAAGGTAAAGTGTGGCACTGGCAGAGGGTCAAGTTGTACCCTTCATTTGCTTCTGAACAAAATCATAAAGAAATGTAAAAGGATTCCTGGGTCCCCAGCATGACCCACTCTACTTTGCTCTAATGCTCCGTTTTACTCATTTGATTTAAAGTGGGTAAAGGTTGAGACTGAAGGTTTTTTACCTTAAAGCGGAGGTCTGCCCACCGCTGCAAAAATTAAAAGCCAGCAGCTACACATACTGCAGCTGCTGACTTTTAATAATCGGACACTTACCTGTCCTGGAGTCCAGCGATGTCGGCACCACAGCTGATGTTTCCATCAGCTGTTGGGTGCATGCCACCTCCATTGCAAGTAAGGGAACACGACAGTGAAGCCTTATGGCTTCATGCCAGGAACCCTACTGCGCATGCACTCTTCTCCGCTCCTCTCTTCCACTGGCTCGGCGGGAGGAGGAGGGAGCCCAGGCCGTGACGTCAATACCCGGGGCTGAGGCTCCCGAAAGTGGGAACAGGATACCTGTGAAAGACAGGTATCCTGCTCCCCCTCCCCCCCAAATGGTGCCAAATGTGGCACCTGAGGGGGGATGGAGTACAACAAGCGGAAGTTCCACTTTTGGGTGGAACTCCGCTTTAATGCATTATCTGCAGTAGCCTCCCTGGCGGTTTTCCCGAGTGTGGCTCGGGGTTAAAAATCAGGACCATTAGCGGTAACCCTGAGCCACACTCGGGATTACATCGCAGGATCCTGGTGTGGCTTTACTTACCTTGTCCCCGGGATCCTGCGATGTCCCCCGCAGTGTCCGTGGGCTCTGTCCTCGTCCGAAGCCTCTCCTTGCCAGGCTCCATTCCCTGCGAGCGTCGCGACGCACGGGGCGGAGCCTGGCGGCAAATTCAAAAAAATGTCAAAATCATAACACATACAGTACTGTAATCTTACAGATTACAGTACTGTATGAAATGATTTCACATCCCTTTTGTCCCCAGTGCTTTGGCCCATGCCCTGCATGCAGTTTTATGTGATATATACTGTTCTTTCTGCCTGGAAACTGGAGATTGTCCATAGCAACCAAAAAGTGTCCCTTTACGTCAAAAGTGGCTTTAGACCATCTAGAAAACAGCGATAGTAAATTAGAACACTTGCAGAATTGAGCAATAGTGAATCGTGGGGAAATTTATTTTACTACTATTTATTTTTATTTTTTTTAATTATTTATTTTTATTTATTATATTATAATTTATGTTTTTGTGTTTCAAACTATCATACCCGGGATATCTACTAGACTCTTGTTTGGACAGATTTAAGTGTGTTATTGTTAAGAATTACAGACCTACAATATAAAACGCCAAATTTCCATGCAAAATAATTGTACCGCTTTCAGCACCTAAAATCCGAAATAATCATACCACCAGGGAGGTTAAAGCAGAACTTTACCCATAACAACTTGATAAAAATAATGATAAAATAGTGTGTGCTGTAAATTGCATCCAACATTGCTCTGGTCTCTTCTTGATGGAGGCTGCCATTTTGCTGAAGACCAGAGACCCTGAACAGCAGTACATAATAAAGCGGAACTAAACCTGTAGATTTAGGCCTCTTTCACACGGCCGATCTGTTCAGGTCCGCCTGTCAATTTTTTAGGCGGACCTGAACGGACACTCCATGGAGGTCTATGGAGCGTCAGATGTCAGCGGTGACATGTCCGCTGACATCTGACCCACTCCAATCAAAAAAAGTGTGACGGAGGAAAAACCTACTTTTCCATCCGTCTGCGGATCGGATCGGGTGACGACGGACTCTACGGTCCGTCGTCATCCGATCCCCCATAGGGGAGAGCGGCGCTCTGACAGGTCCGTCGCTGCACAATTTTAATTTTAATGTTATACATATAAAGCTATACCTGCAAAAGGGCCCAGCTTGAAGTGATCTAGCAGGACTTAATTTTCTGACTAAAGTTCCATATTTAGGTTAGAAATCTTCTAAGTGCAAGCTATACAAAAAGATGGCAACCATCCCAATGTATAACTAGCCTTTGCAGTAAGGTGCACATGGAAGGCAATGCACAGGCAGCAATTTTCCAGCACACTTACTATCTAGCCTGCAAAACATAAATAAATAAATAAACAAAAAAACAAAAAACAAATTGACCCTGTCTAACAATTCACATTAAAAACGGAGTATTTAGTTGCTAAACCTATAAAACCTCAATGTGAATTGTTAGACAATTTGTTGTCAATTTGTTTTTTTTTAGCAGGCTAGCTGGTAAGTGTTTTGGAGTGGCTCTCTTCAATCTCAAACTCCTAATAAGCTCAGAGACAGCAGCTTTAGATGCGGAAAATGCTTTTGATTGCCTAGATTGGAAGTTCATAGTTGCATCATTGGAACAAATAGGACTTCCAGGAGACTTTATACAAAAATTAATGTCCCTATATACCGCTCCATCAGCTAGAATAAAGGTCAACAGGACATTATATTCACCTGTTAAAATCTCTAATGGGACACGCCAGGGCTGTCCGCTATCATCATATCTATATATTCTGGCCATAGAACACTTGGCGGTCGGACTAGGGTCCAACCCCTAATTCAGTTTTAATTCAGGGGGTTCAGGTGGTTAATAATTCAAATAAACTGAGTATTTTCGCAGACAATCTACTTATATATGTATCTAATCCAAGAATAGCTTTTCCAAATGTTCTTCATGAATTGGAACAATTCGGTTACTATAGCAATTTCAAAGTAAATGTCGAAAAATCTTGTTGCCTCAATACTACTTTATCCATAAAGGAAAAAGAAACGCTAGAAAATAATTTCCCATTTCAATGGGAATTACAATCTCTTAAATATTTAGGAGTGAATATTGCTTCTTCAGAAGAAAAAATGTATGAGTTGAATTATCTCCCCTTACTTAATTACACAATTAATAGAGTGCAGCATATGGCCAAAGGGAAACATTCCTGGTTAGGGAGAATGGCAATATACAAGATGGATATCTTACCTCGCTTCTTATATCTATACCAAACATTGCCTATAGCTCTTCCACGGACTTTCTTTCAGTCTCTGAGATCGAGCTTGCTTCACTATATCTGGCCAAATTCTTCGGCTAGACTTCGCTATGATATTCTGGTAAAGCGGAAGACAGAGGAGGGATCAGGTTTACCGCATATGGAACTTTATTACTTTATTACCGTATATACTTGAGTATAAGTCGAAATTTTCAGCCCCTATTTTTGGGGCTGAAAGTGCCCCCCTCGACTTATACTCGAGTCACCGCCGTCTGCCTGCATGATCAGCGTGTCATGCAGGCAGACGGCGGCCAGCGTGTGCTACATACCACTCGGCAGCCTCTCCCTGTTCCAAAGCCGCTCCTTCTCCTCATCTGTGATAGGCAGTCAGTGTACAGCCTATCACGGACATTCTCTCATCCTCGTCCGTGGTATGAGGATGAGAGAATGTCCATGATTGGCTGACTGCTGACTGCTGGGAAATTGAGTTTTTTCCCTATCATGGACGAGGAGGAGGCGAGGCTTTTGAACAGTGAATGGCCGCCGAATAGTAATAGCACACGCTGATCGGTGCAGAGCGGCACACGGAGGCATGCACAGGACACAGGTAGGATGCACACAGACACATGCACACAGACACATGCATACATACACAGGACACATATACAGGTACATATACACATGACACATACACAGGACATAGGTACATATACACATGACACATGCACATATACACAGGACACAGGTACAGGAAACATGCACATATACACAGGACACAGGTACAGGACACATGCACATATACACAGGACACAGGTACAGGACACATGCACATATACACAGGACACATGCACATATACACAGGACACAGGTACATGACACATGCACATATTTACAGGACACAGGTACAGGACACAGGTACAGGACACATGCACATATACACATGACACATGCACATATACACAGGACACAGGTACAGGAAACATGCACATATACACAGGACACAGTTACAGGACACATGCACATATACACATGACACATGCACATATACACAGGACACAGGTACAGGAAACATGCACATATACACAGGACACAGGTACATGACACATGCACATATACACAGGACACATGACACATGCAAATATACACATGACACATGCAAATATACACAGGACACATGACACATGCACATATACACATGCACATATACAAAGGAAACACATGCACATGTGCACAGGACACATGACACATGCACATATGCACAGGACACATGCACAGGACACAGGGAGGTATACAGCTGCAGATGGGCATAGTTGACCCTCTTTTTCCACTTACAGTAGATGCTGCATTTCTCACCCTCATCCTATACTTGGGGCAATAAGTTTTTCCCATTTTTTTGTGGTAAATTAGGGCCTCGACTTATACTCGAGTATATACGGTATATAGCTTCTGTATTGACTAAAATACGGGATTGGTTCCATTGTGGAATTCTTACCTGGCTTGTCGTCGGATAGGTTTTTAAGATGGACACTGCTGACTCCTTCCCTGATTACACAAGCCCTGTCATCAAAAGGACTCCAGGTATTGAACATGATAATGACTACTGAACGCAATCATGTGGGTCAGTGGTTTCACTATTTCCAGCTCCAACATTATTATAGACAACTATCTAAAATGACCTCACTTCATAGGGATTTAACACTGCTTGAATCTCTTTGTAGTGGACTAGAATGTTCTAGCACTATTTCAACGCTTTATGGTATATTCCTATCCCACACATTTCCTTTAAGCCCTTACTATATCAGAGATTAGAGAACTGGGACATTTGATTTCCATAGAAGAATGGAAGAAAGCTTTCTGGTTAACTTTCAAATCTAGTTCCTCGACTTACATACAAGAAAAGAACTATAAAGTACTAACTAGATGGTACAGATGCCTGGCGAGGCTACATAGAATTTCTCAGATCTATCCTGAGGAGTGTAGGCTTTGCGGAAGAGATGCAGGTACAGTGATTCATATATGGTGGACATGTCCCCAGATAATAGAATTCTGGGAGATTGTATCCCAGATTTGCTCTTATGTAACTGGCATATCTTATTAGAAATCTCCAGAAATAGCTCTGTTATCCATATATCCGGGCTCTATGCGAGAGGTCACAAAAGGGCTGCTCCTTTACCTAATATCTTGCACAAATAATCATACCTAGACATTGGAATACAAGCGTTGCGCTCACTATTAAAGAGTGGGTTGCTGAAATTAATCAATTAAAGAGAATGGAGGAAATAACGGCGAGTATACAGGGTAGCTATCATACGTTTTTGGAAGTGTGCTTACCGTGGATAGAATTTTTGAGCTCAGAGATACTGAGATCCTATCTATCTTTGAAAAGTTAAGGTCCATGGGTAAGATTCGGATTTTGTGTGGTTTGGTGTGGCTTGGCTGTTATGTTATGTTTTGTTGCAGTTGAAGGTCGAGAGGGGGCTTCCCAGAGGTTTGTGCAGGTTTGTCCGAGTTTGTATTTGGTGTTTTTTTTTCTCTTTTTCTTTTTTTCTCCTTATCTCTCTCTTTCTCTACAGGGCAGTTATCTGCCTACGATGTACAAAATAGTCATTATGAAAGAATAGGTAAAAATACCTAATTATATGGTTCTGGTTCTTTTCTTAACCTTTACGAATTGTTACAAAAGAAAATTTGGCGCTATGTACTAACAATTATAATATTATAGGTATATGTGAATACACTATCTACATGCTGTGAGTGGAACTTGTGTAAATGCAAAATGCTTAATAAAAATGTGATTAATCAGAGACAGCAGCGGGAGCCATATAGCTAGGCATGAGTGCCCCATAGCTAGTGGCTTGCTATGGTGGACACTCAGCAGGGGGGGGGGGGGGGAGCCAGGAGCATTGACAAAAGACATGAGAAGAGGAGGATCAGGGCTGCTTTGTGCAAAACCATGCAACAGAGAAGGTAAGGCACATTTGTTAATTAACAAACAATAGGGGTTTACAATCGCTTTAAACCTGATAGGTAAAATTAATCTTTAAAACATTTTTTTTTTCATAAAACTTTATTGAAATGTCACACAGACTTTTCATAAAGTTCAACTGGCTTCTGCGGTGCACTGCCTGCCCTGTAAACCATCGCAATGCAGTGATATGAACCTGGCATGCAGGAGACAAGGCATTTTGCCTTGTCATGTGGTGAGAATGCACTGGAAAAGCCATCCAATGCAGTCCCACCACATCTGGTGTGAATTGGCCCTAAACCCTCAGTTTTTAAGCACTTTCAGCAGCTGCTTTACTTACCTATTGAGTATGAAACTTCTTTATCTTGCAATTCTTGCTTATTTGCCCATGTAAGCTGGTATCATGACCATTGCCCTAGGTTTCCTGTTTCAGGATTTCTCTCGCAGTGTTCTATGGAGCCACCCTTGTATGCAGGTACTAGAGATGTGTCAGGCTACTCTAGCCTAGGATGGCAAAGCACTCCTTTGTTCTTGATCTCCACTCCCCCAGCAGCCAGAGCTCTCCTTCACTCTAGCAGGGGACTATCTCTCGGCATCCTCCTGTCCAATAGATCTTCAAAAAGGTTGCCTAAAAGTTTACCTGTGATCACATGCCTGATGAAGGGGTCTTTAGGGGCCCCGAAACATGACAATTCTGCAATTATTTGCTGAGATGTGATCACATAATTAACCTTTGGATGCTATTTTTAAGATCCACGGTGTTCTGGTGACATATGCTTTTACCGTGTATTGCTGCTGGTTCCCAGGCAACAGTTGCTACAGCACCTATTATAAGCCATTTTCAGGAATGTTGAGATGAGAATATTCTTCTGGATTCTAATGTACTTGTATTCCCCTAAGTTAGTGAATGGGGTAAAGCTCTGCTGACTTCCAACCACTGAATTCAACCATGTGCAAGCACAAATTGCAGCTCAGGTCTGATAGTTCTAACATACAGTGCCTTGCAAAAGAATTCATACCCCTTGAAATTGTGCACATTTTGTCATGTTACAACCAAAAACGTAAATGTATTTTATTGGAATTTTATGTGATAGACCAACACAAAGTGGCACATAATTGTGAAGTGGAAGGAAAATGATAAATGGTTTTCAAAAATTTTTACAAATAAATATCCGAAAAGTGTGGCATGCATTTGTATTTAGCCCCCATTACTCTGATACCCTAACTAAAATCTTGTAGAACCAATTGCCTTCAAGAGTCACCTAATTAGTAAATAGAGTCCACCTGTGTGTAATTTAATCTCAGTATAAATACAGCTGTTCTGTGAAGCCCTCAGAGGTTTTTTAGAGAACCTTAGTGCACAAACCGCATCATGAAGGCCAAGGAACACACCAGACAGGTCAGGGATAAAGTTGTGGAGAAGTTTAAAGCAGGGTTAGGTTATAAATATCCCAAGCTTTGCACATCTCACGGAGCACTGTTTAATCCATCATCCAAAAATGGAAAGAGAATAGCACAACTGCAAACCTACCAAGACATGGTCGTCTACCTAAACTGACAGGCCAGGCAAGAAGAGCATTAATCAGAGAAGCAGCCAAGAGGTACCTCTGGAGGCTGCAGAGATCCACAGCTCAGGTGGGAGAATCTGTCCACAGGACAACTATTAGTTGTGTACTCAACAAATCTGGCCTTTATGGAAGAGTGGCAAGAAGAAAGCCATTGTTGAAAGAAAGTCATAAGAAGTCCCGTTTGCAGTTTGCGAGAAGCCATGTGGGGGACACAGTAAACATGTGGAAGAAGGAACTACAGTCAGATGAGACCAAAATTGAACTTTCTGGCCTAAAAGCAAAACATTATGTGTGGCGGAAAACTAACACTGCACATCAATCTAAACACACCATCCCCACCGTGAAACATGGTGGGGACAGCATGGGGATGCTTTTCTTTAGCAGAGAAAGGGGTAGGAAGTTGATAAGAAGATGGATGGAGCCAAATACAGGGCAAGCTTAGAAGAAAACCTGTTAGAGTCTGCAAAAGACTTAAGACTGGGGGGGGGGGTTCACCTTCCAGCAAGACAACAACCCTAAACATACAGCCAGAGCTACAATGGAATGGTTTAGATCAGTGGTCATCAACCCTGTCCCCAGGGCCCACTAACAGGCCAGGTTTGCAAGATAACTGAAATACATCACAGGTGATATAATTTGCTGCTCAGTGATTGCAGTATTCTAGTCTGCATCTTCCCAAGGTAATACATAAAACCTGGCCTGTTAGTGGGCCCTGAGGACAGGGTTGATGAACACTGGTTTAGATCAAAGCATATTCATGTGTTAGAATGACTCAGTCATAGCCCAGACCTAAATCCAATTGAGAATCTGTGGCAAGACTTGAAAATTGCTGCTCACAGACGCTCTCCATCCAATCTGACAGAGCTTGAGCTATTTTGCAAAGAAGAACGGGCAAAACGTTCACAAGACTTGCAGCTGTAATTGCAACGAAAGGTGGTTCTACAAATTATTGACTCAGGGGGGTTGAATACAAATGCCCTCACACTTTTCACATAATTATTTGTCAGAAATTTTGAAAACCATTTATCATTTTCCTTCCACATCAAAATTATGTGCCACTTTGTGTTGGTCTATCATATAAAATCCCAATAAAATACATTTACGTTTTTGGTCGTAACACAACAAAACATGGAAAATTTTAAGGGGTATGAATATTTTTTCAAGGCACTGTATATAAATATAGGGAGGCACTTTCTGGAAGGTGAAAAGATTGTGGATAGTGAAGATGATTTAGTAAAGGCAAATAGGCTGATGAATATTAATGAAAAACGTATTGCGCTATCAATGTAAAGTGCATAAATTCATAACAATCAAGTAAAACATTCATATGTATCAAAAACTGTAAATAATCCAGTAAAGTCCATCAGAAAAAAAGAAGAGAAGTGCTCTTGTGCAAAAAGTTAACTTAAGCTTGTGCATCAACAAAAATCCATATTTCAGTGTGGACAGCAAAATATTCACACCCAAAAGTACTCACCCAACTCTCAAGCTGCTTACCAGCTACTCTGACCCCAAGATGGGGGTCTGGCTGCACGTTATCCCAATATCACCATGGGATGGATGGAAATCAAGAGCCAAGATTCCAGGATGGGTTACCGTACAACCAGGATGTTTAACAGAGGGCTCAGCAAAAGGGAGAGATAAAGGAGGAACACATAGTGTAGTAAATAATAATCCAGGCTTTTTATTGAAGGTTAAAGCTACTTACAAGAAGGCAGGAGTAAAATTGCATATAAAACAATAAATCACATACAGACACCCCAGCGGGTATTATAAAGTCACCGCTGTAGCTTCTCCCGACTAGACTAGAAAATAACATTATCAAGGGCTATGGGATAGGCTAATGAATGGCAAGGTAATTACCCCCAGAGCCTAGTGAATGTGGTGATATTTCACTTTGCCGAGAATACCCAATCACATGAAAGGAAAATAGAAACACAGCATTTTGATTAGATATGATTGGATGAAATTAGCAAAACTTCACCTCATTCAATAAGTTTTGGGGAAAATGTTAATGCAAAGTGAAACTTCCCTTGAAATGTGAGTAGTCTATTTGTCTTTAGAAAATCAACTACAGTGAGGGCTTTGGGGTTTATATCTGATAAAGAGGTAACAAACTTCTTGGTTTCTATAAACTTAACATGCCCTGTCCTGGGTGCTGCAGCCCAGAGGCTTTGTAGAGCTTTGGGTGGGATAAAGCCTCCATTTTTAGGTCCACATCTTATCTGGTAGCCTATATACACTGACAGGACACAAAAGCAGTTTGAACCAATTAGGGGGGCACCCTGTTAGTTTAGAACTGTTATAACTTTAGTTGGGGACTCTGGCAAGCCAATGTTTTGTCTGTTTTATGCTATGGACTTGCTGTATGAAGCCCTCCTGCACTGAATCTGTGTCTGTTTGCTGTCTTGCTGAAAAATAAAGTGTAGCTCCACTCTTGTGAATGGTTTATTGCTGTCAATGCCAATTGAACTTGTCCCTCTTGCAATATACTGTATATTTTTTTAATGTAGTATACATATACTGCATATTTACACATATGTTCTTCAAAGGCATGTGTACAGATCGTATAGCTTCAATGCTAAACATATTAACATATGTAGGTTTTAAATTGTGCATGGAGCATTAATGACAGTTATATTGTCCACAGTTTCATTTAAACTTACACAGCTATTCAAGTGAATAAGTAATTATCTTATGGGTCATTTATGCTTATTATGGCTATGACAGTGTATAATTTTGTTTATAGCCTACAACTGTAATTTTCAATTCTTTTTTGTCATAACTCCTTTGTTAATATTCTGAACTTTCTTTCCCTTTACTTATTGCTTGTGTGAACTGTATATATACCTTTAAAAAGTCAGCATACTATACCTCCGATGTATACACAGTTACATTACCCTGCCCAGGGCAAGCATATCAGCTGCCAAGAGTACCTTGAAATGTGGCCAGAAAGAATATTGACCATCTTAGATCTAAATATGGAAATCATAATTTTTTTCTATGGCCAGATTAGAATGGACTGCTCGGACCAAAATGAGGGCAAGTATAATAATAATAATGGCAGATAGCGGGTGAATTAAAACAATTTAGATTGTGTGGCTAAAGGTGCACTTATCCTTAAATTTATGATTCCTAGATACTGCTAGATTTATTGAATATAGAAAAACCATGCCCAGAAGAGAAATGATCCGTAACATCTAATCACATATGGGTTCTTAAGACTCTACGTATAACTGCCTGCAGGGTTACAGGGGTTAAAACAAGATGTAGATTTGGGGCTGGAGGACATCACCCAAGTGGGTGCCAAAGCTTAAAGCTGAACCCAGTTTGGTTTTTAAAAATTTCATGTGAGCACACCCATGTAGCACCCTCTACCAGTAGGTAGGTGCTAGTAAGGTATTTTTACTAGGTTATCCAGCACAGGTAAATTTAGGCAGGCTTATGCTGCGCGCTAGGCCTGTCTGTTTTGATCTGGGGGCTGGGAGTGGTCAGAGTAACAGTGGGTGTGACCACCTGCACTTCAGTTCTGAGGCACCTCCCCTGCTTATGAGGAGAATTTTCTAAAAGAGGGGCTGGGCCTGGAACTGGAGTGTCAGGCAGCTTGTGTGTGAGCCCTGACCAATCCCCAATCGGTATTGGCAGGGGGCGGGCCTCATATATAAGCTGAGGTGATATGCCACTGGAGTCAGAGTTGGCTGGGTGAAGTGAGGATCGGCATGTTAGACAGTCGCAGGAGGCCATCCCCATCTGGGGGGTGCGCCAATCGCAGGAGAAGGCCCAGGGAAAGCTGTGAGGGAACATTGCCTCTACACGGTTATTGGCAATGTCTCTGCCACCACACGGTCAGATGGCAGGGAACTCCTGGAGCAGAGGGGCAGGAGAAACTGTCAGTACGTATGGTCCAGTTAAAGTTCCTCATGAAGGACTCAGGGCTGTTGGAAGGTCGATGAGTGTTACCATAGTGGGGCTGGAGGTGCCAAGGGCTGGAAGTGCCAAGGAGTCTGTGAAGGGAACTCTGCTAGTACACGGTCACTAGTGGAGTCTTAATCAAACACACAGTGGATGATTGGGAGTCCTGAATCAGAAAAGAGACCATGAGGATCTGTGTCAAGTCGATGTAGCCTGCGGGCTCATGATTTGCAAGTTGGGCTGCCTGGGAACAGTAGTCCATATTTCCAAGAAGATATGCTTTTAACCCACTAGGCTCCGGGGAGAGGTTCTGCAGGCCTCAGGCCTAGTGGCAGCGAGCAACCAAAGCCACAGTAGGGAGGGTTATTCAGAGTGGGCCCCTACTATTCAATAGAAGAGGATGTGTCATATTTCTAGAAGTAACTTCAAGTTTGTGCAGGAGGAACCAAGTGTACAGGAGGAAACAAGTTGTGGGCAGGAGGTGAAAGAGATCTAAAAACATTGCTTTTACACGGTCATTAGTGATGTCTCCGCCACCACACGGTCGGATGGCAGGGAACTTTTAGATGGAACAGTCTGCGGGGGTTGAGCTGCAGGAGGAGCAACAGTCTGCATGGGGATGCAGGAGGAGAATCGTATCCAATTCAATATGCACATTCAATCTTCTGGCTCTAACTTTATCAAAGTGTACTAAATCCTTAAATATGATGGCAATAACTTATCCTATGGGCATCCCATATTCCTATCCTTCTCCAAGTTGTACTTCCCAATAAAACAACAAAAACAAAGCATGCAAAAGACTGTTCATTGTCTCTGGAAGTGATTATGAAGTCTGGCAGTGGGGTGATTTGGAGGACTGTTTGTTACTAGCTGCAACACCATGGCTATACCCAAATGTGATTTTTGTACCAAATTCCAACTTTAAAGTGACAATAAACTCTGGTTTAAAAAAAAATCTATACAAGTATGTATTCTTAACTCAAAAAAAGTCTCTTCTATTGCTCTCAGCCTCCACCAGATCTCTAAATTCCCTTTTTCTCTTGCAGCTGTGATCTGACCTCCTGTTAGAGGGTGGTTACTTTCATTCTGAATGGTCTCACTGTATGTAGGAACAGGGGCCACCCTCTCTTGCTCACTCCTGAGGTGGACTTTGGGATTTTTAGTGTGCATAGAGCAGTACACATGACCGCAACTAATGTGAACTGCTCATTACAACCAAACAGAAGTAAGGGGAAAAAAAGGAGAGGTTTGGGAGCCCACAGAGGGCGCTACAAGGAGGTAGAAAAATGTTATTTCAAAAGTTATGTCATGAGAAATTGATTACAAGGCCATTAAATAGTGGATGTGTATGGAATATTTGTGGAGAATAAGGATACAATTTAAGTGCTAACCCAGCTTCGACTCTGCTTCATTGTGTGGCTACACAGAGCTAATCAGAATGTGGAGTATTTAACCACTTAAGGACCAGCCTCGTTTTGGAATTTAGGTGTTTACATGTTTAAAACAGTTTTTTTTTGCTAAAAAAATTACTTAGAACCCCCAAACAATATATATTGTTTTTTTTCTAACACCGTATTTGCGTATTTGCGCAGCGGTCTTACAAGCGCGCTTTTTTGGGAAAAAATTCACTTTTTTTAATTAAAAAATAAGACAACAGTAAAGTTAGCCCATTTTTTTTTTATATTGTGAAAGATAATGTTACCCTGAGTAAATTGATACCCAACATGTCACGCTTCAAAATTGCACCCACTCGTGGAATGGCGTCAAACTTTTACCCTCAAAAATCTCCATAGGCGACGTTTAAAAAATTCTACAGGTTGCATGTTTTGCGTTACAGAGGAGGTCTAGGGCTAGAATTATTGCTCTTGCTCTAACGATTGCGGCGATACCTCACACGTGTGGTTTGACCACCGTTTTCATATGCGGGCGCTACTCACGGGGGGTTTTTTTTAATTTTTTTTATTTTTATTATTTATTTTACATGATTTTATTTATTTTTACACTGTTTTTTTTAAAAAAATGTCACTTTTATTCCTATTACAAGGGATGTAAACATCCCTTGTAATAGAAAAAAGCATGACAGGACCTCTTAAATATGAGATCCGGGGTCAAAAAGACCTCAGATCTGATATTTACACTAAAATGCAATAAAAAAAAAAAAAAAAGTCATTGAAAAAATGTGCCTTTAAGACGTATGGGCGGAAGTGACGTTTTGACGTCACTTCCGCCCTGCAGTGTCATGGAGACGAGTGGGCGCCATCTTAGCCTCACTCGTCTCCAGGCACAACAGGGAGACAGACGCGATTGTCTCCGCCGCTACCGATGGCTCCGGTAAGCGGTGGAGGGCACCAGATCGCAGCGGGGGGGGGGCCTCTCCCGCCACCAATAAAAGTGATCTCACTGCGAATCTGCCGCAGAGACCACTTTTATCTGAAAGCCGACCGCCGCACGAAAACGGGGATACCGGGGTTATGGCAGCTAGCTGCTGCCATAACAATGATATCCGCTGCCAAACTTTGGACGTACATTGGCGTGCGGCGGTCGGCAAGTGGTTAAAGGTGAATTTCAGGTATGGCATTTTTACACACAGGAGTTGCATTGATCCAGCTTGGACCAATGTAACTGTGCATAGACCAAAACTATGAGATTCGTTGAGAAGCTGGAAATCACTATGGTAGATACCACTACTCTAATGATCTCCACTAGCTTCTGGGTCCCATGTCCAGCAGCTGACCGGCTGCATCCAGAAAATGCAAAGCAATCTCTGAATGGCTCCCGTGCCAAGTGGCGGACCTCCTGTGTTCACAATGTAGCAGGGCAGCTAATCAGCACAGGTCCAGAAAAAGGTGGAGATCACTGGAGTAGTGGTGTCTACTACAGCAATTTCCAACTTCCACAAGGATCCCACAGGTATGACATATGCAGAGTCACATTGGTCCAAATTGAATCAATGTAACTATATAAAAAATACCATACCTGGAATTCTTCCTTAATTTAGTAAATAAAGAAAGACACTGAAGCTAACCTTTTTCTCCAGGCCATGTTGTGTTTACTATCCATACCACGCCATATATTATAAAATAGGTAGTCTTCTTCACTGCACAGAAATCTGAGAAGGGCAAAGTACATCTGACACAATTCTGTCCATAAAAGCTTATATTTTAGATCTAAAATGTCATTTTTTTAAATGCAATTAGTTGTGTAGTTTGTGCTATGAAAGTCTGGACTGCCTATACATGATGCTTGTAATGGAGACATGCAGTTCACATGCTGCTTTCCATTAAAAGGCAGTTATGGAATAAAAAGTCACGCATGATTAGATCTGTACACTATAATCTTACTGTTATTACATTCGTTTAAAACCCAGGCTAGGCAAACTACCAGCTCTGATTCATAGCAGTCTCCACAAGGAGTCTATACTTAGTCATCCCACTCTCATGCTTCACCCTTCATGGTTGCTGCAGCCTCTAAAAATCATGTGCAGGTTTAACTTTCAAAATTTAAACTTGCTCAGGCTTTACACAGGGCCAAGGTATGGAATATGGGCCTGGCTGCTCATGGACAAAAACTTTAGGAGGTTGGGGGGGTACTGTCATATTTTCCACCATACCTGAATCGTCATTGATGATGACTTGGGGCAGTCGATTGAGGCAGCAGCAGGGAAGGTACATTTTTAAACTCATCCAAAGCATGCATAAAGTATTCAGTTCCATGCTCAACACTGTTTAAAGCTTATTAAAACCATTACAGAAACAGTTTTTTTTTTCTTTTCGGATAAAAGCTTCACATAAAACCTAATCATTGTAAGCACCTCTGTCAGTGGTAAATGGTTTGTCTAACTCAGGGGTTCTCAGCCTTTTTACCTTGGAGGAACCCTTGGCAAGAAGTCTGAGATCTTGGGCGAAACGCTAAAATAATGTTCACATCTACAGCTCACAGAACTATAGTGTGATCAGCCAGCTGGTTATTTAACAATTATTTTTTGGAAATAGCATTAATTAATAGAATCAGTATTAAACCGTACCCAATTAATTAAAAACTTGTGCTTGCTCTTTTCTGCACAGATGGTCAATTCTGATTCCAACTTGGGATAAGCAGTGTACAGGGAGCTAGCAGGGCAAAGCACAGAGGTTCAGGAGGGCACACTACATAGGAGACAGCACGGCAAATTACATGGGAGCAGGGCACATTACATGAGAGCAAGGCACTTTACATGATATTACATGGTATTTACATGATATTACATATATACATGGGTTTAGGGCACATGGCAGGGCACATTATATGGAATCAGGGAACATGGCAGGGCACCTTACATGGGATCAGGGCACACAGCAAAACTCCTTAAATGGGATCAAGGGCACACAGGAGAACACTTAACATGGGATCAGGGCACATAACAGGGTTGCAGTCTCCTTCATATGCAACTAAGCAGGGAAACAGCTGTGATCAGTCCTCTTCTGGCCCGCTGTTCCTCAATGGCCCCTCCTCCCCTGCTGTCTATCATAGGTGATGTCACATACAAGCACCTAGGATAGACAGGATGGGAGGAGGAGGGATCAGTTGGGAGCAGTGCTCCACAGCTAATACAATCACAGCCGCTTGCCTGCACAGCTCTGCATGTGTCAGCAGAGGAGATGCAATCTACTTGTCAGCTGCCTGTGACTGATGGGTAGATTGTGGTGGGGCGCCTGGGGACCTCTTGCGGAACCCTAGGGTTCCACAGAGCCCTGCTTGAGAAACCTTGGTCTGACCCCTCTAACTGCAACTTTTGCTGAACAGTTTGGTCTGTAAAAGGAACCTGCAAAATAACAGACTTACTGGCTGGATCACAAGGTGGAAATAAAGGGGGGAAAAGAACTAAAAAAAGAAAACTAATGCAGCCACACATATAAGAACTGGTAAGCTACAATATATGACATTTTTTGTTTTGGAGTTTAGTACTTCTTCACAGCAGTAGAACCAATGAAGGTACATACATGGTTACATAGTTACATAGTAGGTGAGGTCAAAAAAAGACACAAGTCCATCAAGTCCAATCTATGTGTGTGATTATATTAAATCGCTACTAATTGATAGATATCCTAATACTGCGCACACACGGCCGGACTCTCCGTCAGAATAGACTCCGACGGTTTTTCTGAAACCTTGCCTACACACGATCACACCAAAGTCCATTCGTTTAGAACGCGATGACGTACGACGGGACTAGAAAAAGGAAGTTCAATAGCCAGTAGCCAATAGCTGCCCTTGCGTAGTTTTTGGTCCGTCTGAATAGCATACAGACGAACGGTTTTCACGATAGGCATTGAGTCCGTCGGAAAGATTTGAAACGTGTTCTACTTCTAGGTCCGTCAGAATTTTAGAAAGAAAAAGTCAGATGAAGCCCACACACGATCGGAAAATCCGACGGAATGATTCCGTCGGACCTTTTCTGCTGGAAAGTCCGGTCGTGTGTACGCGGCATTATTCTACAAAAATTATCCCTACACATCCATTACCTCATGACCCTGTAATCTATTTTTCATGAAACTGTTTAATGCTGTGTTTTTCTGCCTCCTTGTAACATCATCTGATCTTCAAACCTCTCTTTTTTTCCCTGCATTTATGCACACTACAAATCCCTCAGTGCACAGCCCATCTTGGGAGCAATCAAGAAGAGTGCCTATGTTCCTACAAACAGTGGGACCGTGGGGAATGACCATAGCCACCCTTTAACATGAAGTTCGATCACAAATGCAAAAAAGAAAAAAGGAATTTGGAGATTTGGAAAAGGCTGAGTGCAACAGAATGTGATTTTTTGAGTAAATACATACTGGTATAGCATTTTTTTTAAACCTTTAAGGGAAGTATCCAAGAAGCGAAATGGTTTACCACATGTGATCCAAATGGATCAGAGCATCTATCCCTCCTGCACTGGGGATACTGACGAGTGCAGCTCCTGCAGTATTTGTGAACTTATAAATAATTACTTTTTTTTGCATATGCTTTAAAGCAAACCTATTAGAGCTGCACGATTAATCATCAAGAATCGTTATCGCGATCTTGACTAAAGTGTTTCCTGATTCTTTCTATGCAAACAATTCTCTCTGCTCTTCTGAAGCCAACAGCCGTCAACCCTCCTGCACTCACCCCTCCATAGTGAAGGTCTCCCCCCGCACTCACCCCTCCTCGGCTTCCTTGGGAGAAGCCAGAAGACCATAGCGAATATTAATTCACTATTGTCACATGTGGGTGGGTTCGGGGCGCAATGCTCTGCGCCCCGAGCCGAACCTTGTATGAGTTTTTTTTCAAGCCTGAGGCTCTAATCATGTGGCTTGAAAAAAAAACTCATACAAACTTATGAGTCCGAGGGGGGCAGCACCCCTAATGGACCGTCTGCTCCTGGTAAGACCCCTTTCATATGGAGTGGACTCTGTCAAGCAGATCCGCCTGCTCAGCGGGGGATCTGTCTGCTGATCCCCACTGAGCAGGCGGATGACAGGTCCGTGTCCGCTCCGCTGATGCAAAGAGGGCACGGAAACAGCCCGCTGTTCTCTATGGGGCAGTCGGATGGAAACGGACTGTCTGTCTATTCTTTTCAGATGCCATCCGATCCGATCGGCTAGATGGATGTGGAATGGAATCCCCATTTGTCTTTTTTTAGTGGAATGGACTGGATGCAGGCGGGAGTAAACAGACACATGTCCATTTACAACAGCCTCTCCATAGAGAACAATGCGTGGTCCGATTTGGCCCACCTGAAAAACGGACAGGCAGACCCGATCAGTCTGCTTATGTGAAAGGGGCCTAAGGCCTTGTTTACACAGGGCATAAACATCATACCTTTACGGGAACGTACAGGTGTACCATTCATCTCTGTGCAGGCAGTCCCATTGATGTCATTTGGGATGTAGCAATGTAGCACCTGGACGAACAGAGCCAATGCTCCCAATTTTACATCCATGTAGGTCCACATGCATGTCCCTGAGCTCACACTGCATTCGGGGTCATGTACACACACCCACACGGATGTCAGATTGGAAACAGCAGCTATGCCTGTGCAGCCATTGCATTTCAAATGACATAAATGGGCCTGCCTGTACGGGGATGTATGGACCACCTGTGCATTCCTGTGCAGGTAAACATGGCCCTCCATAGGCGTACACTTTAGTATGCCACATGTGAACGATGCTTTAGTAGCAATTTAACAGGAATTTTGTAAGTTATGTTTATGTGCACTATTAATGATTTAGTGTATTTTTAGCAAAAATATTGTTTTGATAAACATTTGCGCAAATACCGCGGGGCCTAAAAAATCAGTAGCACCTTATTTTTAATCCAGAGGTCATATGCTTTCAGAAAATATATGGTTTGGGGGGTCTTTTACAAACTCTGAAAGCTGTAAGTGAAAAATGAAAACCTCCAGATTTTTAGAGAAACTTTTGGGTACGTTCATTTTTCACCTTTTTTGCAAAAAGGCGCAATTTAAAATTTATTTATTAACTCCATACAGGTTAAGCTTTTATATTTATTAGGGATTTAGCGGGAATTTTGTAAAGTTTGCTGTGTTTTTATCTGCTAATAATGGTTTTAGTGTATTTTTTGTGACTATATTGGTTTGACAAACATTTGCGCAAATACCGCAGGGTCTAAAAAATCAGTAGCACTTTCTTTTTATTCTAGAGGTCATATGCTTTCAGAAAATATATGACATTGGGGGTCTTTCACAAATTCTTAAAGCTGGGAAAAATGAAAACCTTCAGATTTTTTGAGAAATTTGGATATTTACACTTTTGCATCTTTTCAGTTTTCACCATTTTGAACAAAAAGGTGCAGTTTAAAAGTTACAAATATTTGTTATTTATTGACTCAATACAAGTTAAGCTTTCATATTTTGTGGGAATTTTGTAAAATTTTAGCAAAAATATTGTTTGATAAACATTCGCGCAAATATCGTGGGACCTTAGAAATCAGTAGCACCTTCTTTTTATTCCACTGGTCATGTGCTTTCAGAAAATATATGGTTTGGGGGGTCTTTTACAAACTTTCAAAGCTATAAGTGAAAAATAAAAGGTCTGGCCACCTGAGTGTACAAAATGGAGCACAGGGCCTGGCAGCGAAAGTGTTACGGTGAATCTCCAGTTAAAATATGTAATTTTTTTTTTTTTACTTCTTGTCTAAAGCCCAAATGCACCTTCAGTTTTACCCCTTCCCATCTGCGCTATGGCCGAAAGATGGCTGCAGCGCAGGCTTAATTTGTTCAGAGGGCATCCATGGACGTCCTCCCGTGATCGCGCTGCCCATGCGCCCCCTGCGGTGTGCAGGTGGTGTACTCTGTGATCATTGAGTTCTTCAGACTCACCTGATCTCAGATCAGGGTAAAGGGCCAATCACAGCTGCTCTTTACCATGCGATTAGCTGTGTTCAATGACAGCTGATCACGATGTAAACACCAGCCGGTTATTGGCTTTCTATTCCTCACGATGATAGCGTGAGGAAGGGAGAAGAGAGCCGATAACCGCATAAATAAATAGTGCTGCACTACTAAAAATACAATGTGCATAAACAATACAATGAAGACATGAACTAAATATTCTAGCCCATGAAAAAGGATGAGTAAAACAGGTGACAGAAAACAATCCACCATTCGTGTAAGATGATCCAAATAAACCATGCTCGTTCTCTCCTCCACCTGTGTATTAGGCAGCTCACCTCACAATTTGACCCCTGTTTCACCAGCGGGTCAAATAAAGCAGTTCCCATCTGGGGATATCATAAGGGACTGGCGTAAAGCTGACACTGGAAGTCCTCAATTCCATACACTTCCTCTAAGTGCTTGACAAGCTCTCCAAGTGTGCAATAATCAACATATGTAAAAAACAGAATGGCGAGATTTAGTGCTCTCCATTTAAAACCAATTTCTTCCCATAAAAGATGAGTCAAACATACTCACAAATAAGGCACTATAAGCCGTGCTAGCTGTACAGGCATAGATACAAATCAAACTGGATAGCCGCTGTGTGACGTCAGCACGTGGGCTCCATCCCCTATACGTGTATCGTCAGGGCACAAGGCGTAGACTTCTTCAGTAAGTTGTGTAAAAGGGACATCTACACTGATAATCAGGGCACTGATTATGAATGTCCTGATTATCAGTGCAGTCCCAACAGTGCTGCCAATCAGTGCCCACCAGTGCTGCTAATCAGTGCTGAAAATCAGTGGCCATCAGTGATGCCAATCAGTGCCCATCAGTGCCTCCTCATCAGTGTCACCTATCAGTGCTGCCAATCAGTGCCCACCAGTGCTGCCAATCAGTGCTGAAAATCAGTGCCTATCAGTGATGCCAATCAGTGCCCATCAGTGCCTCCTCATCAGTGTCACCTATCAGTGCTGCCTATCAGTGCCGTCTCATCAGTGCCACCTCATCAGTGCCCATCAGTGCAGCCTATCGGTCCCCTATCAGGAGAAAAATTGCCGGTACTTGTTTGCAAAATTTTATAGCAAACTATGAAAAATGTTGGGGTTTTTTTTTCAAAATTTTCGGTCTTTATTTGTTTGTTTAGCAAAAAAAAAAAAAAACCCCAGTGGTGATTAAATATCACAGAAAGAAAGCTCTATTTGTGTGGAAAAAAATTATGAATGTGTCATATAGGTACAGTCTTGCATGACAGCACGATTATCATTGGCAAAGGTGCCAATTCTTGGCGTTTGGAGAAAGCTAGCTCTGTCCCAGTAGGGTGTGTGCTGAAACTCTGCAGAATGACAGCTGCTTCCATACAGAGCTGGCAGGGAATAGATTTTTCTACTCAGGCTGTGGCTGCTTCCTAAAAAACAAACTGTAACATACTGAAAATCTATTGATGAACCTAGAATTTATTTAGCTGATTTAAACTCATTCATTGGTATTGGCCATCTGCAGCTGAGAAGAGAGTTTCCCACCTACTTACACACTGAGTTAGATTTCCTAATCATGCATCACCTAAAATTAAGAGTTTTATTTACAAAAACAGGCTATAAGAAAATCGTGATCAATTTTTATCCTCTAATTAGGAATCTGCCTAGTGTGAGCAACGACTTCACATCAATCCCCAATTTTTTTTTCTCAAGTTTTATAAATAGGTCTCCGAATTAATTGGTTTTCATATTCAGTTTCTAAAGCACAACTTGTATTATGACCTTCTAGTGAGTCATACTATGAATGTACGAAGTGGGGGATTAGGACATCCAAGCAGGCTTGCAGACATTACACTATATGTGCAGCTGCTGAAATAGCTGTGCACTTGGTGGAGCTGGCCTGAATGTGTACATGTCACAAAAATGTGGCAACTAATGAGCTACAAGCTCTCATGACTCATCTTTCAGCAGCACCAAAACGCTAATTCCAGCAACCACAAGATGGCAGTGTTTGCTTTTTTTGTTTCAATTTGCGATTTTACCAGAAAAATAAAAATGACAAGACACTTTCATTTTTTTTTTTTATCTTTCTAATGCATTGTAAAATGTTATTCGTATAAATTATATGTTTCCCTGAATCGTATCACCATTTCCAAACAGAAAAGAAAAAAAAAAAAAAAAAATCAGTATGAATTGTCGGTTGTCCCCTTTCATATCTATCTATCTTACTTACTTAGCTTTCACGGCAAATGTATTTTGAAGAACAGCAGTCCCCATAGAGAAAGGTTAATAAGAGTCAGGGGCCGTAATTACCAATTAGGAACTGATGAGCGCAGTCACTATAGAGCTTGGAATGAAAAGAAAAACGAATATAATGCAGGAAGTAGATCATTACTGATTTCCCCTAATAAATATACAGACAGATAATTATCTGTTAGCATTATCATTCATTGAATGTCTATTAGTTCAATCCTTCTAAATCAATAAGGAAAAAAGTATCCCACAGCGTTTTGTACATATTTGTAGAGTAAGACATCAATTGCATAGAGGCCTGGGGCCTGAGGCCTGTGGACATGATATTCATTATGTTTATACTACTCGTAATACATGCAGATTATCAGCTTGTGGACAATGGAAGAATATTTAAAGTGAAACTCCAGGGAAAAACATTCTTATGACCCTTGCTGCATACAAATAAATTCGTTCTAATGACTTTTCTCTCAAGTTCTCCAAAAGTAATAGTCCTAGTTTAGTTTATGCCGGATACTACAGTAAGCAGAGAGCTTCAGGAGCTGCAGGTGAGAACTGTGGGTCTCATACAGGGAAGGTATAATGTCGTTCACCTCGCCTTTCTTTCCCCCTTGTCCATTCACAAAAAGCTTTGTATTCTGTTCAGAGAGGGCAAGGTGCTTTGTGAATGTGCAAAGATAGACCCTGTTGTTCACCTGATCTTCTTCTCCCCATGTTCTTTCTAAGAACGCTGACCAGGATAAAAGGTGCTCAGTGAATAGACAAGGGGAGATCCTGTAATTTACCTGCCCCTCCTCTCCCCTTGTCCATTCTCTGAACAGAATACAAAGTGTTTTGTGAATGGACAAATGCACAAGGGGAATCCTATTGTTTACAAGCTCCTCCTCCTTCTATGTTCTTTCATAGAATGCCTGTAAATAGAATACTAGGTGTTCTGTAAATGGACAATGGGAGATTCTGTCATTTACCCTTAACGTATATAGTAGAAAACGCGCTGGCAGGTGCGAAAAAAGCTGCTGGCAAAAAACAGTCAGACCCACTGTGCAATCAAATATATTAACAAAATGTTACCGCACTAATAGTGATAATGTACAAAACACAACAATAAAATACAATAGTGAAAAAAAAGAAATATTGTATAGAAATTGTGTAAGTCCACTCAAAGTGCATATAATAAAAAAAAAAAAAAAAAGACAGCCTCAATCGAATGATGCAACATCAATATGTGATGGAAGATGTCTACTTGAGAGAAATCCCATAATCACCACATAGGCCATCACCAATGTAAGAAATGGACTCTTACCAGAGCAAGCGGACTATTATGGAGTCAAATCAGCCTGTAAACCGTATCCATCCAGTATATCCTATTATAAAGTGCTGCGGCCCATGTTGTTTGGTCAGGTTGTAAATTCCTTACATTAGTGATGGTCTATGTGGTGATTATGGGATTTCTCTCAAGTAGACACTTTAAATCACATATTGGTTTTGCATCATTCGATTGGGAGTGGCATTTTTTCTGATATGCATTTTGTAATGCATGATATGTATTTTATGATATGCATGTGTACATGGACTTACACAATTTCTATACAATATTTCTCATTTTTTCACTATTGAATTATATTGTTGTGTTTTGCACATTATCATTATTAGCATGGCAGAATTATGTTTATATATGCTATTTCCCCTATCCTCCTTTTCCTAGATGAAAAGAATTCTGATGAAACAAAATTCCCAATGTGCCACATCCTATGGAAACAGGAAAAAGGAGAAAAACCCTAGGGGTGGGACTTTTAAGGCTCTACCGAAAATCAAAAAGTATTGATAAAAAAATTGTTTATTACAAAATAATTTTAGACAAGAGTACTGAACATGGTCATGAATACTGGAACAACAGAATACAAAATGAGTGTAGATACAATATCCTAACCCGACGCGTTTCATAGCTGATTGTCATCTCTTTAATCAGAGGTTAACAGGATATGTATGGTATCTAGTTTAGTTGTATATACATAAAAAATCCATGTTCACGTTTAAAAACACTGTCACATGAGGTCCCCGGTGATTCTTCCCGCATCATGGCTGCCTACAGATGCATATTTGCAATAAAGAAACCTATTGTATAGGGAAAACCGAGAAGACAAGCCGTTGTTGTGTATTTAGGATTCCAGCTTAATTTCACACCCTTTGAACTTCATCCTTCTCAGGACCTGATATCATGGTCTCGAGGTGAACTTATATGCTAGGGCTTCCTTCTCAGGCCTCAGTGTCCATGGCTTTTTCCATCAGGGATTTTCCTATACCCTTCCCCCAATTTCTTTTGGGTTGGGTGTAGTCCCTTCATTTGGTTCACCTCTTTTGTTTTTTTTCCCTATACAATGGGTTTCTTTATCGCAAACATGCATCTGTAGGCAGCCATGATGCGGGAAGAATAGATACCATACATATCCTGTTAACCCCTGATGAAAGAGATGACAATCAGCCCTGAAAGCGTCAGGTTAGGATATTATATCTACACTCATTTTGTATTCTGTTGTTCCAGTATTCATGACCATGTTCAGTACTCTTGTCTAAAATTATTTTGTAATAAACTATTTTTTTTATCAATATTTTTTTATTTTTGGTAGTGCCTTAAAAGTCCCACCCCTAGGGGTTTACTCCTTTTTCCTGTCCTCCTCTTCCTATGTCCTTTCAGGGGACACCTGTAAACAGAATGCAAGCCGTTTTGTGAATGGAAAAGAGAAGAGCTAAGGGAGGCTAAAGGATCCCTTCACTGAACAAGATATGCAATTCTCACCCACAGCACAGGAAGTTCTATGATGACAGTAGTATACTGTTTGATACTGAAACTAGGATTATTACCTTATTACTTTAAAAGTCAGGAGACATTTTCTTCCTAGAGTCCTACCTTATCCTAAACTTTGGGCACAAAAGTATCACTCAATTCTAGTTATCTGCCCTACCTGGATAGATAGAGCACACCAACAGCCACAAATGTGATTATATATCCCAGATAGTAAGCAATTGAGCTGAAAGTTTGAAAATGACTTGCTAAGCTATTGCTAGACTTGCCAGGCTTCACAAGTTTGTTGCACAATTGCAGCAATCCCCATTGTATTTTATTTTTTTATTTATTTATTTCAGGTACTTATATAGCGCCGTCAATTTATGCAGCGCTTTACATATATATTATACATTCACATCAGTCCCTACCCTCAAGGAGCTTACAATCTAAGGTCCCTAACGACTCCAGATCAACTTTCTTTGCAAACATTCTGCAAGTCTGCAGAAAGTTCTGGTTCAGATATGTTGTGCAATAGTCATCCCACCACAGGGATCACTGTGACTGAATTTTCATGCTGTAGACTTACAGAGTTCTTGCTGTAGACTCATCACTGCAACTTTGTTCTTGCTAGAGACTTGCCACACAAATTTGCTACAAATTGGATAAGTGGTTCAACTAGAACTTGTGCTTCAAGTGCTCTGCAAGTGCACGACTTGCCAGTGAAAACATGCAGCAAGTTAACAGACTTACATATCAACACTGCCACCAATTTGTGGCAAGTTATCCTTGCTATCTGGGATTGCATTAAAATAAGAGTTGCTTCCACCTTTTTTTTTCCTTTTCTGCTCTGGTCATGTGATCTCTCTGTCAGCAGCACAGCCTGGGAGTAGGCAGAGCTAAGCCAAAGGGTATCACATGTCTTGGGAAATTGCATTAGCTATCACAATCCCTCCCCTTCATACCATTCAGAGCAGAGTGTGCTGTCAGTCAAGCATCTGATCTGCCTAGGGGGTGCAGTACATGCCTACTCATACTGCACGTCATACTGAATGGCCTAGAAGGCTGGGCTTATACATAATGAATAACAAAAGCAACATCATATGCCATCACCCCCACCCTGGTCTGTGCTGGTGGATGACAGCTGCAATCACATGACCTAGTAAGCCATGTATAATAATACACTGCTTACTTACTCAGCTAAGTGGGGAGCATGCACAACAGAAGTGGCAACGAGCTTTACAATCATAGAAAGCAGCAGGAACACAGACAAGGGGGAGCGCTGGTGAAAGGCAGGGTCAACCAGGTTTTTTTGCATTCAGTATGAAATGATAGTGCAGTGGTCTCCAAACTGCGGCCCTTTGCTTGCTTTTATCTGGCCCTCTGGGTATTATTGCCTCCACTGTCAGCAACAGTGAGGCATAGTTCCTGCCACTGACACTGACAATGGGGCACTAGTCCTCTTAGTGACACCAGCTATGGCACATTATTCCTTCCATTGACTTCAAGGATCGAGTACTATACCTTCCATTGACACAAATGATGGGGCACTATTCCTCCCACTAACACCAACGATGGGGTACTATGCCTCCCACTGATACAAATAATGGGGCACTATTCCTCCCACTGACACAAATGATAGGGCACTATTTTTCTCACTGACACCAATAATTGGGCACTATTCCTCCGATTAATACCAAAGATATGGCACTATTACTGAGACTAATACCAGTCACGGGGCATTGTTTAGTACCACAGATGCCAAGACATTTTCTTCTCCAACTGGGCACAATCCGGCCCCCCTAAAATTTGAAGGACAGTAAACTGGTCCTTTGTTTAGAAAGTTTGGAGACCCCTGCTCTAGTGGCTAAGAGAGTATGCACACTGTGTTATATAGCATGTAATGACAATTATTTTTAATGTTTGGGTTTAATAGCCACAAAGGACATGAATCTATTTTGTATGCACCAAATACAGTACCGTTGCAAACCCAAATATTACCTTATAAAGTAGTGACATCATCACTATACTGTACATAGTCTGTGCAAAGTGCAGGACTATGGGAGGGACCCAATAGCCCCCCACCCCCCCCCCCACTTCAGGCTTCATGCAGAAAATGAAAGGAGGGGGCAGAGACAAGACCAGTCAGCCTGCACATTGAGGCTCGATTCACATCTATGCATGTTGCTTTTGAGTGTTTCTGCGGTGCTTTTTGCAGTGCCTGTCGCATTTTTGGACACACGTTTTTACCGTGATTTTACAGCGATTTTGCAGCAATTTGCATTTTGCTTTTTTTTTTTTTTTTTTTTACGCTGTATATAGCTGGTTGCTAAGGAGGGGCCGGGAAGCCTTAACAACCAATGAGCCATCAGCTGTCAGCGGGCTTCCCCGCTAAATGTAATAAAAAGGATTGCCGGCTAAAAAAAAAATCTTGAAAAAAACGCCTGGCAGGTCAGGAAGGGGAGGGGACAAGCAAGCCCCCCCCTCCTAAACCATACCAGACCGCATGCCCTCAACATGGGGGGATGGGTGCTTTGGGGCAAGGGGAGCTCTGCACCCCCACCCCAAAGCACCTTGTCCCCATGTTGATGGGGACAAGGACCTCTTCCTGACAACCCTTGCCCAGTGGTTGTCGGGGTCGGGGGGCTTATCAAAATCTGGAAGCCCCTTTAACAAGGGGGCCCCCAGATCCTAGCCCCCCCATGTGAATGAGTATGGGGTACATTGTACCCCTACCCATTCACCCCGAAAAAGTAGTGTAGTGTGAAAAAATTCAGTTGACAGTTTTTGACAAATTTTTTATTAAAAATATCTTCTTCTTCCCTGCTTCTTACTCCATCTTCTCCCACATCTTCCTCCTCCAAGCTTCTTTCTCCTGCTGCTTCTTCTTCCGCTCTTCTTTCTTCTTTGTCTGGTGTTCTTCTTCCTCTGCCGCCGACCCTCCTCCGATGCTGCGTCCCGCTTATCTGTCAGCGCCGATGTCAAGCATATCTTAGATAATGATGGGGGTGTGGCCATCAGATTACATCATCCGGAGGGCACACCCCCTTGTGATGTTACCACCCGGGGCATGATGGGTCAGGGGTGTCACAGGGGGGCGGGGCCTCTGGATCTGAAAGTCTCTGTTCCTTTACAAAAATGCAGAGGCACATAAATGCATTGGTGTGAACATGTTCCATAGGAACCCATGTTAAAAAATTTCCCTGCATTTCTGTAAAATGCGTCAAAAAATGCATTAGTGTGAATAGAGCCTGAGAAAGATCAGCAGCTACCGGTCTTGATTACAGGAAGCTCCTGCACAGAGGCAAAGTTTCACACTAGATCACTGCACAGACCTGCAACAAATACACAAAGCACACCAACACACACGTGCCTCTTGTATTTAGACCATTTCAGCTTATTCTAAAGATTCAGTTTTAAAGCACAGCTCAAACTTCTTGCAGCTTTGCAGCAAGTTTAATATTTTAAGTCAGTGTAGTGATGTACTAAGCTTTGTAAATACTATGACCTATCCTGTTGCTTTATAGAGGCACAAACCTTTCTGCTATTCCCTGTACCTGCTGGGAAATGTTCAACTTTTCATATTGCCATGTCAGAGCCCTAGACAGAGTAATGTAGACGACTGCAGACAGAGCCCCATGGCAACAAATATACGACTTGGATATTTCCCCTTGGACAAATATCGTGCAGCAAAACAGGTAATGAGTAATATTTACACAGTTTATCATCTACGTGTTGTGCCTTGTAGTCAAAGTGTTTAAAGATATGAAGTGTACCTGTCATTTGTGCATGTATGCTTTCGGATAGACCGATATTTAAAGCTGGCCTCCAGGCAGGTTAAACAGACACTGATTAATGCAGTTATGTTCATTAAAAAATGATTTTGTGTATTTTTGGGCCACTCCCTGTACTGCAGCACTCAGACTGGAAGAGGGAGAAGAATCACTAGGAGCCAATCAGGCTGCAATGTATATGAACTTTGAAAGAACATTCTGACAGGGGGAAAGAGCAGACTGAACAAAGGGATGACTCTTATGCCGCGTACGCACGGTCGGACTTTGACCGGACTTGTCCGACGGACGCTGACGGACCAAATCCGGCAGACAATCCAATTGTGTGTGTGCTTCACCGGACCTTCAGCTGACTTTTCCAGTCGCAAATCTGACGGACTTTAGATTTGGAACTTGCTTCAAATCTTTACGTCGTAACTCCGCCGGACCCAGAAATCCGCTCGTCTGTATGCTAGTCCGACAGACAAAAATCGTCGCTAGGGCAGCTATTGCCTACTGGCTATCAACTTCCTTATTTAATCACGTACGAATCCGTCGGACTTTGGTGTGATCGTGTGTAGGCAAGTCCGGTCATTAGAAAGTCTGTTAAAAGTCCACCAAAAGTCCGTCAAAAGTCCGTCGAAAGTCTGTCGGACGGGCTGTCGGACTTTTGTAGCTGAAAAGTCTGACCATGTGTACGCGACATTAGCTGTCCAATCACAGGTTAAGGGCAGGAAGATGACCAGGCTAAACTGCTTAACTGAAGCACAGACAAATCAGATCCCCAGGCTTGCACAGCTTTCTGTAAGGGCTGGGCATATCTCAGGACTGAATGGACAAAAGTACAACTTTTTTAGTAGGTAAACCCATAGCTCCCACCTGTCCCTGATTTCGAGGGAATGTCCCTGATTTGGAGCAAAGTCCCGCTGTCCCTCAGAGCTCCTCATTTGTCCCTCATTCTGGTCTGATTTATATAGTTGTATGTAAAATGCACTATTTAACTTTCAAAAAGTGTTTCCCAGTGCTAAACCTTTCATCCAATTTCTAAATTGCTGCATTTGTGGTAAAAAAGCACCTGTGGGTTTAGCCAATCAATTTCTTTTATACAATTCTCCCTGAAGGAGGTGTGGCAGTAGGCGTTTTCATATGCCTACATCCTTTTACTAGTAGGTGTCCCTCATTCCCCTCTCAGAAAGTTGGGAGGTATGGGTAAACCAGTTCCTATATATGTATGGCTGGAGTTCTTTAACTCGATCATTTTTTCAGATCTAAGGGTCTAGCTTTGAATCTCATAGCACATTCAGCAGGTAGTACTGGATCTTGTTTCACTTTTATAAATGGCTGCAATTCATATAAGAGGCAGGTACACTTTAATGGTACCTGTCATTCCTCCCCGATTTTGACTTTAATATCACCTCTACGAAACTATTACGCTGACAGACAATTTCTAAAACATATTACATTGTAAAGTTTACAATCCACCATCTTGGCTCTGTTAGCTGCTAGATAAGAGCAAGAGCGGAGTTCTCCAAGAAACATCAGCAGCCTGATAAACTGGCTTGGCTGACAGCTATACAAATCTACCGTACGATGCTCACAAACCATGCTATCTTACAGATGGGCTGCTGCACTAAAGTCCCAATGCTCGGGAGCACAGCCTATAGGAAATGAAAGTTACAGTCAGTGGGAGTGCTCATCAGACCATATATTTAATGTACTCCAATGTATTATGCTGAGTTGTAGAATTCCTACTTGCTATACACGGAGATAAGAGACTCTTCTGTGCTGTACTTTAGATGCCAATGGGACTCAGTGATACTGATAATTCCTAATGCAACAATCTTTAGAATATTGGAATAGTATGCTTCATCTCCATTGTAAAATTACATAATGTACATGTTACATTTTTAAAAAATTAGGTACGGGATATACCATCCCAAAATAATCAATTGGATTTCTTGTAGTAAGAGAAGGCTAACTGCTCCCCCGATACCCAGAAGTTTGCATGCTGCAGCTGACTATGTACTAACTTTTTTTAGTATTGATGTGACTGTGGTCCTCAGGGGTCTGCAGGGTAGAGCTGAAAGGGCAAAGAGAGGGCCCACAGAAAGGGTGTCCACTGGAAAAAACAAAAGGAGTACAGATGGGAGAGCCCTTATAGTATATACAGTGCCTTGAAGAAGTATTCATACCCCTTGAAATTCTCCACATTTTGTCATGTTACAACTAAAAATGTAAATGTATTTTATTGGGATTTTATGCGATAGAACAACACAAAGTGACACATAATTGTGAAGTGGAAGGAAAATGATAAATGGTTTTTAAAGTTTTTTGCAAATAAATATGTGAAAAGTGTGGTGTCCATTTGTATTCAGCCCCCCTGAGTCAATACTTTGTAGAACCACCTTTCACTGCAATTACAGCCGCAAATCTTTTTGGGTATGTCTCTACCAGCTTTGCACAACTAGAGAGTGACATTTTTGCCCATTCTGCTTTGCAAAATAGCTCAAGCTCTGACAGATTGGATGGAGAGCGTCTGTGAACAGCCATTTTCAAGTTTTGCCACAGATTCTCAATTGGATTTATGTCTGGACTTTGACTGGGCCATTCTAACACATGAATATGCTAAACCATTCCATTGTAGCGCTGGCTGTATGTTTAGGGTTGTTGTCCTGCTAGAAGGTGAACCTCCGCCCCAGTCTCAAGTCTTTTGCAGACTCTAACAGGTGTTCTTCTAAGATCGCCCTGTATTTGGTTCCATCCATTTCTTATGAACTCTGACCAGCTTCCCTATCCCTGCTGAAGAAAAGCATCCCCACAACACGATGCTGCTACCACCATGTTTCACGGTGGGGATGGTGTGTTCAGAGTGATGTACAGTGTTAGTTTTCTGCCACACATTGCGTTTTGCTTTTAGGCCAAAAAGTTCAATTTTGGTCTCATCTGACCAGAGCACCTTCTTCCACGTTTGCTGTGTCCCCCACATGGCTTCTCAAAAACTGCAAACGGGACTTCTTACGGCTTTCTTTAAACAATGGCTTTCTTCTTGCCACTCTTCCATAAAGGGCAGATTTGTGGGGTGCACGACTAATAGTTGTCCTATGGACAGATTCTACCACCTGAGCTGTGGATCTCTGCAGTTCCTCCAGAGTTGCCATGGGCCTCTTGGCTGCTTCTCTGATTAATGCTCTCCTTGCCGGCCAGTTTAGGTGGACGGCCATGTCTTGGTAGGTTTTGGTAGGTCTTGGTAGGTTTGCAGTCGTGCCATACTCTTTCCATTTTCGGATGACGGATTGAACAGTGCTCCGTGAGATGTTCAAAACTTGGGATATTTATTAATAACCTAACCCTGCTTTAAACTTCTCTCCAACTTTATCCCTGACCTGTCTGGTGTGTTCCTTGGCCTTCATGATGCTGTTTGCTCACTAAGGTTCTCTAACAAACCACTGAGGGCTTCACAGAACAGCTGTAATTATACTGAGATTAAAATACACACAGGTGGACTCTATTTACTAATTAGGTGGCTTCTGAAGGCAATTGGTTCCACCAGATTTTAGTTAGGGGTATCAGAGTAAAGGGGGCTGAACACAAATGCATGCTACACTTTTCAGATATTTATTTGTAAAAAAATTTTGAAAACCATTTATCATCTTCGTTCCACTTTGCCACTTTGTGTTGGTCTAGCACATAAAATCCCAATAAAATACATTTACGTTTTTGGGAAACTTCAAAGGGTATGCATACTTTTTCAAGGCACTGTGTATGTAAGGATAATATAGTATTTGTTCCCAGAGTGTTGCTTTAAATAAAAAAGAAGGACAGCTTATAACTGCCAAGGCTACAGTAACCCATCTGGATAGAACACACAACTTTCCGTGGGTGCAAATAGAGAATATTCCTACTAAGTAACCACTTGCTTACTGGACACATACCCCTGACCAGGACAATTTTCTTGGCTTTCAGATCTGTCACACTTTGAATGACAATTTCGTGATCATACTACACTGTACCCATTTAAAATTTTTATCATTTTTTTTTCACACAAATAGAGCTTTCTTTTGGTGGTATTTAATCACTACTGGGTGATACAGAAAATTTTGAAAAAAAAAGTTTTCATATTTTGTTAAAAAAAAAAAAATTGCAAACAGGTAATTTTTCTCTTTTATTGATGTGCACTGATGAGGCTGCACTGATGGGCACTGATAGGTGGCAGTAATGGGCACTGATGAGGCGGCACTGGTGGGCACTGATCAGGAGGCACTGATGAGGCTGCATCGATAGGTGGCACTGATGGGTGGTACTAATGGGCACTGGTAGGGACTGGTAGGTGCCACTGATAGGTGGCACTGATGATGAGGAACTGATTGGCAGCACTGATGGGCACTGATAGGTGGCACTGGTGGGTACTGATAGGTGGCACTGGTGCACACTGCTTAGCAGTAATGATGGGCACTGGTAGGTGGCACTGGTGGACACTGGTATTTGGCACTGGTGGGCACTGCTTAGCAGCAGTGGCTGTCAGCATAAGGGAAAAATAGGCCATTACCGGCTTCTGTTTACATCATGTGATCAGCTGTCAATGGCTGAAAGCTGATCACGTGGTAAAGGGTCGGCCCTTTACTCCAATCTGTGATCAGCCGAGTCCCAAGGTCTCAGTGATCACAGAGGGCAGCACAAAGCATGGGAGGACGTCCATGTACGCCCTCCCGGCAATTTGAGCCCGCACTGTAGCCGTCTTTCAGCTCTAACGCGGGCATCAAGTGATTAAAGTAGAACTATAGGCAACATTTTTTTTTTCATTTTGGATTAAGGGAGGAGTAAGGGAGGGTTATAACCCCTGTTAGATTTTTTTTCACCATGTGAAAACCATGAGAAGAAATCCGTTCAAATTAAGGTAATTAGTTGGGGACCCCCAGGTCACCAGAACTAGTGCCCACATTGGAAGACCCCCCCCCCCATTACTTTTGGAGACAACCCAAAATGTGAGATTTTCTTTTACTTTCACTTTCAATGATAATGGTAAACAGGACAAATAGAGAAAATTTATCTCATTAATGGGGGCATTAATGAGAGCAATAGAAACTGACAGGTGTTCCAATCCCTCTCCACTCTATCCAAAACTTGAAAACGTGGTTCTAAAAGCAGAGGGTTTTTTTATCTTAACACCTTAACACCTTCTTTGTGCAGAAGCACCCCTCAGGCCCCCCCTAATACTTACCTGAGCTCCATCTCAATCCAGCGATGTTGCATGAGAGCCTCGGCTGTTCGGAACTCTCCCTCTTCATCGGCTGAGACAGCAGCGGGCACCAAAGTCAGTGAGCCAATGAGGAGAGAGAGGAGGTGGGGCCGAGCCATGGCTCAGTGTCGAAATGGACACATAGAGCAGTGACTCAGCTTGGGTGCCCCCTTAGCAAGCTGCTTGCTCTGGGGGCACTTGGCAGGAGGGAGGGGCCAGGGACCCGAGAAGAGGAGGATCTGGGCTGTTCTGTGCAAAACCAACTGCACAGAGTAGGGAAATATAACATGCTTGTTATTTTTAAACCAAAAAAAAAAACAAGACTTTAATATCACTCTAATCAAAAAAAGTTTTGCCTTTAGCTATATTTTAAGTCCTCAAAGGAGACATCTGTGGGGTGGTATACTTGGCGTAGGAGAGAAGGTGTAAAAAACATTTTTGATTTCTTATCGAAGAGAGGGTCCTAGTTAGTAGTACCTAAAAACAGGGTGACACTGTAGGTACTTAGAAAAAACATGCCAACGTCCCCGAAATTGTAAATTTTTGATTTCTTGCTAATAGCGAAGTCTAGAAGTAATGCAGATCCTCAAAGGAAAAGCTGGAAATGAATAGGTCAATCTGCATCTATTTTATATGGAAAAAGAACTATTCTTTACTGATTTTCTGATTGCTTACTAACGGGTAACTGAGAAAGCCTAGAAGCTATTTCACTAAAGTAAAATTAAGATGAAATTAGGTTAAATAAAACAACACCTGATTTATTACAGTTTGGTGCAGTGATCCTGTGCTCAACACAAACATCCTAACCTAGTCTTTTGTCATATGACTCTTTACATGATTGGATGCTCAGAGTAAACTCAGGTTCTCATCACTTTAGTCTTCCAGTATCACCTTACTTAAAGCGGAGTTCCGCCAACCCCAGCAAAAAATTAAAAGTCAGCAGTTACACATACTGTAGCTGTTGACTTTTAATATTAGGACACTTACCTGTCCTGGAACCCAGCGAGTTCGGCACCCCAGCCGATGTTCCCATCAGTGATGTTGCCGCCTCCATTCGTGGTAAGGGAAACCGGCAGTGAAGCCTTTCGGCTTTACAGCCGGTTCCCTACTGTGCATGCACGAAGCGCGCTGTGCTTTCTGAACGACCTGGCGGTGGGGGAAGGAGGGGGGGGGCGAACTTCTGGGTGATCTCACCACGGCGAGATCTCTCGGAAGTGGGGATGGGTACCTGTCAAAAACAGGTACCCGCTCCCCCCTGAAAGGTGTCAAATGTGGCACCGGAAAAGGGGGAGGAGACAAATAAGCAGAGCTTCCACTTTTGGGTGGAACTCCGCTTTAACCCATCTCACAACACACGTTAGCAAATCAGATATTACAAGCAGTGGCTTTGGGTGTCATTTCCAGGGCCTTTCTTCACAGCAGTGCACTGAAAAGAGAGGGCAGAAATGTTTGAGAGGGATGGTGCTTGGAGAGTAGCTTGGAACACATGACTTAGAGAAGCAGCAGAGCGCTCTGAAGTGGAGGAGGCCCACAAAAAAATAATAATAATGCAAAACACAAAGACAAATAAAGCAGCTTAGGGAATAAGAAAGCATTTGTATAAAGTACAGTAGACATGTGCATTTGTTTTTGTCCGAATGCATTTTCGTCCGAATTTCAGGTATTTTCGTTATCGTTTTAACAAACGATAATGAAAGTGCAGAATCCGAAAAACAAAAGATCCAACATAAACAAATGCTTTATTTTCATTTTCGTTGCTACAACAGTTCGATATAGTTAGGAGATTCGTTAGGAGATATAGTTAGGAGATTCGACATGATGATGACAATAACAATCTGTGTCCATCAAACCTGTGGTCAAATGTGCCTAACCCTAACTCTATTAGTCCAAGATTGCTACAACAGTTCGATATAGTTAGGAGATTCGACATGATGATGACAATAACAATCTGTGTCCATCAAACCTGTGGTCAAATGTGCCTAACCCTAACTCTATTAGTCCAAGATTATTCTACATAGAGAGAAAAGATTCGACATAGAGAGAAAAGATTCAACGTAGGGGAGAAAAGATCCGACGTAGGGGAGAAAAGATAAATAAAAATAATGATGATGATGAATGTTATTGGCTGATTGTAACCAAAGAGGAGGAGCAGTAAAATAGCTAGAACTAAGTACACACGTAGTTTGGCTTATGGTGTCTATTGAAAGTTCTAAGAAGATTCGACGGAGCAGGTAAACTATACGGCGTTGTACAGTTTAGCTGCTCCGTCAAATCTTCTTTGAACATTCGACAGACACCATAAGTCTTCAATGACAGATTCAACCTAATTTGGATTTTCGGACGAATGCAATTTTTAACGAAAAACGAAATGAATAAAAACGAATTTCGGGAGTAACTAAATAAATTTATTTTTCGAACGAAAACGAAATTCCGAAACAAAATATTTCAGTGTGCACATGTCTAAAGTACAGCTAGCTATGCAAAGTACATTGAGGCAGTGTATACAGACTTTAGCAAAGCAGCAGAACAGAAATATAACTAGTAGGGCAGAAAACAAGAAATAATTGTTACAGAATAGAACAAAGAAAACACAATAATTGAGAGGATGGTCTATAATGAGGAACTATAAGAAGTGTCAATCATGGGTCAAGAGTCTCACATCAGGAATAAAGAACAATGACCAAAGGACTCTACTACTACCATCTTTGCTAGAATTATTTCACCAGGCATGAAGCAGAAGCAGAAGCATAGATGGTTTATCTTTGACTTGGTTTAAAAGGGTCTGCTGGTTTAAATGAAACTAGAGAACTTAGAGAAGAGTTAGCTCCTTAAAGAAAAGTAATGATACAAGATCAACACACACAACATGCTCAGTGTGCTTTTAAATATTAATTCTGTATGGAAGATTTTAATTTGTCGGAAATGTTGATGCTTTCGAAAATTTCATTCCATCTATTACCTAGCGCAAGTGAAGCCTTTTTGTGCACGTTTAATATATTTTTTTTAAAAGCCCAGGAATAATTTAAACCAACGACCACTAAATATCCAGATTATCAGTAAGCACTGTCAATAATGATATCGAGGTAAGTGAATGTTGAATTACTGATCACCGGAATCCACACCTTCAGACAAAGGAAGGCATTTGCCTTTTCATATAATGTACATTCCAGTAAAATGAATTACAAATAAAACGAATTACATTAAAACTAACCACAGCCGATGTGCTGAGTTTTTTACTCTAGTATTCATATTCATCTTATACGGCGGCATCTACTGTTCAATAAATCCTTATCCAACAAAAAAGCAGAAAGGTGGGCATCGAATTTAAATAATGAGTGCTATATTAGATCCATAGTAACACAAACTTGAGGAAGAGACAAGGAGCTTGACGCATCCAACGGTTTAATGCCTGAACCTCTGAAAAAGTCCTATGCGTGAATCGATCATTAGACCGTAAGATCTATCAAGTTGATTGTCCCTGCCCTAAGTTTGTGTTTTCATGGCTCTTATAAAGGATTATATATTAAAGCGGTTGTATTGTCTGCTTGGTCATTTTTACCTACAGGTAAGCCTATAATAAGGCTTACCTAAAGGTAAAATGAATATCTCTAAACCTGTATGGTTTAGGCGATATTCACCTTGCATGCAGCCGCTGATGTCAGCGGCGCATGTGCAGTGAAGGTCCGGCGTATCGTGCCGGAACTTGTCGGGAACGGAGGGCGCATGCGCCGAAGAAACTCAGAGGGATCATGTCAGCTCCCTCAGTGTTGACCGGGCGGCCCTGTGGGAGCTTCATTCTAAGGTAAGTATTTCATAATGAGCTAGTATGCAGTGGATACTAGCTCATTATGCCTTTGCCTTACAGTTTTTTTTTGGTTTTTTTTGTGTTTTTGGGGCATACAACCGCTTTAGGGTTTGATTCCCAACTTGGTGTCTCATTTTGTTAGGCATCTGTCACTTTAGAAAGATGTCAGAGCATGGATATATCCTTTTCCACCAGAATTCATGAGAAAATTGAAGTTTCCAGTATATTCACATATCATATCATAGTCATGCAAAGCATTGTGCTTTTGAGAGAATTAACTTACAGTAACTCGCAAAGTGCAGGTCTATGTGCCCAAATACTGAATGCAGGTTTTTTTCTAACACGCTGCCCGGCAACGCAAGTACAGACTCTTTAACACAATGAATTTCCTGATGTCAACTACAGTTGTTCAGTACAATAAATGCAGCAAAATGCATGACAGCACATCTGGCAGAAAAGAGTCCTGAGGATTAAATCACAGGAAAGGTGTCACCTCTATTATGTTTTGGAACTCATCTAGAGTACCTGCAGCTTTTCTGTGATGTATGGTGTCGGTAAATCCTCATGGCTGATGGCGTTGTTGTTACGAACTAAAATTTAAGTATGCAAAAATCCAGACCTGTGCATGCCACCTAGTTCAAAGCACAAAATTTGCTTTTAGAAAAAGAGGTTGCACAGCACAGAAACATGCAAGATGAGCCTGAAGTGCTGTCCAAAAACACAATAAAAAGCTTGCTCCTTGAATATTAGATGATTTTAAAAAGGGTATTAAAAAAAAGATAATAGCTGTTGGCTGAGGCACAGGGACAGTGTACATTTATTCACATATCTCTTCCTTAGTTGGCTTAACTAAATAGTGGTAGAGACAAACTATGCATGAGATTGCATTTGCTTAAAGAGTCTGAAAATAAACTGAAGCATTTGTTGGCAATCGCCTCTGATGAAATCCATGTGCACAGTAAACGTAGTTCTCCTAAAAGCCAGAAATTGGTTTACTTAGCATAAACCTATCAGTATAACATAATTATTTCACTCATTTATACAGTGCTGATGCTTTCTATAGTGCTTTACAAACATCACTGAACTATTGTTTTCTACACCCGGAGAAGCTAACAATGTCCCTGCACAATCCCACACATACAGCAAAGCCAATATTTGGTGGAAAACTAACCTAACAATAGGGGTTCCATATGAAAAGTGTGAAGATAATACTCGTTTGTACCTATAGCAACCAGTTCAAATCCTTGTTCCAATTTGAGATTAAGACTGGAGAGATGATATCTGGAGGCTGACTGGTTTCATAGGCAACAAGTAATTTTCTTCTTGACATGTTTATCATATATAAGCCCCAATATATTTGAAATGTTAGAAGAAGTCCAGACATGCACAAAGATAGCATCCAAACTCAATACAGATAACAGCCAAGGTGGGGATACCAGCACTGCAAGGAAAAAAGACCTATCCACTTAGGCACCATTCTGCTCTGACATCAAGAAAACAAGAAGTAAGACTATACTGTTGGTCCAGTTTGGCATGGGATAATAATGAGCTTTGTTGAACCCCAAACTGAGCATGGAGAATGGGGATATCATACTAAACACAGTGCTACCCACTTCTCAAAAATGCATAAGTCAGTGACAAAGCATTCAGATATAAATCTAATATTTGTGGCAGCTAAACAGAGTGACATATTTCATAAACCCCCCCACACTAGAACACAACTCAGCTCAAGGCACAAAGAAGAGCCATCATAAATCCCACTTACTGCAAAACCGGAGCTGGATGTTGTAAATTTTCTAGCTGTAAACATTAGTTTTAAGAGTCTGGAAAGTCTCTTAATTCCCTGTCATGAATAGTTGTATACAGTCTAATGAGGGACAACTGTCAGACTGGGGTAGTAATCTAAAATGACCTACTGAAGAACTGTTCAGAGTTAACGTTAATACAATTTCCATAATTCCTGCTATGATGGATATATATTCATAACAAGTGAATATGCTACGGTATAGGTAAGTAACAAATAGACGCCAAACACACCTATATCACCAGACTGATGGGGGACAGCCTAATAGAAACACACCGCTGGTATATACCATATTTGGTATATTTGATGTATTCATACTATTCAATAGTATATTAGTAAAATACTTTTAGAATTAAATATATTGTATTTTTTTTTCAGAAAATGTGGCACTTAGGGAGGGTCTTCTGGAGCATGATAAACTACTTCAACATTTATTCAGCACACCCCTCAGGTCCCTGGGATGGTTTTGTTAACTTTGTAAATGCCCTCTTCAGACCAGCAATATTGACTGGCTGCATCTACAGCTGTCATCTTTAATAAGAGACAGTGACTCTGCTATACCAGGTTGGAGTACTCTGCAAGCCAATTACTGTACATGGGACGCAAAGAACAGAGAAACGTTGTTCAGTACTTTTCACTTTGAATTCTGTTTATTTTACTGTTGCTTATTTATTTATTTGTTGTACTGTTATTCTATGGATATTTTCTTGAATCATTTTTCTGTTTCTTTAAAATTAAATGTAAAAATTATTACGCTGAATCTCTACATGCTCTAAATCAGAAGTTAAAGAATCTTTGCCACTGTGATGAGTAACATTTTTCAAACTTACCCAGCAAGTTGGAAAATCTCTGTGCAGAGTTAGGTTAAGACTGTATTGTCATCACATGGCACCCAATACAATCACAAAGATGAAAAGATCTAATTAAGCACCAGTCACCTATTTCTAGCAATTATTAACAGACATGTGTTTTCAGTAAAAAAAACGTTTCTCCATACCCTGTTTACAACCCACAATACTGAAATAATGAAAAACATCAGGTGTGGAGTCTGTTCAATCTTGTTAGGACTTGCAGAGAGATTCAATAAGGACTCACATATTGTCATTGGAGTGTTGATATTCAGCTGCGACCCTTCGAGTAATAACTCAAATCAAACTTGTAGCAAACAACGCTCCCAGGTAGAGGTTTGTTTGCTATCCGCTTTTTGCTTAAGCTGCTAAGGTTAGAGGATCTCACTATTACATACTCATCTGTGTATGTACACCGACACTTTGAAAAACATTAAAACTGAACAAAATTTCATAAAATGTGGCTCTTAATGTCATTTTGTTTTTTAAACTGTGGCATGTTGACTCACCAAATCTCAAGTGCTATACTTTTAAATTATAGAAAGTGGGTTAATTATAGCCCCAAATTCAAACCCAAACTAAAACCTTAAAGTATATGTGAACATAAACCCTTACCTTGTAAAACAACCCGATCAGCTTAAAAATGAAATACTACATATTTGTGTGTGTGTGTGTATTATATATATATATATATATATATATATATTACAGTAAGTGATTACAATAATCTCTGTTCTCAGCTGCATAAAGGGCTTGGGGTTGGGAGGTGGAAAAACAGCAGCACACCGATCTTCCTCGTGAATGGCTCTGCAGAGGTGGAGAAGGTGTCAGCACCAATCTTGGGCAATAAAACAGGCCACACTGGGATGGATGTGGTCAGTTTGAAATAGGAAAGCAGGATGACTGGCAGGATCAACAGGTACTTCACATAAAGTAAGCAATATAAAGAGAACAGATTACTTTTTTTAGCACAAGTACATGGTACAGCAGGTACATGTCAGGAACAGAGATGGGCCAAACACCCCTCTGTTCGTTTCGCAGCAGAAATCCCAAAATAGGGGAAAAAGTTCTAACCCGAACGGCAAACTCCATTGAAGTCTATGGGAGCTGAACAGGAAAAATCAAAAGTGACCATTTTGAAGGCTTATATGCAAATAATTGGCAATAAAAGGGGCATAGGGATCCGGGTACTGCCCTGGGGGCATGTATCAATGCAAAACTTTTTTTTAAAAGCAGTGATTTTAATGATGCATAAAGTGCAACGATACAAATGAAAAACTTCTTTTAACTACAGTGCCTGGGGGGGGGGGGATCCCCTTAGTCTGCCTGTAAAGTGCCACATTTGTAGCATGTACAGAGCATGCTACAGCAAAAATTACATTTTTAAAGAAAATAAAAGGAAGTCAAATTGACTCACAGTTGCAATTGCTGGCACCCGGCTATTGAAGAAAAAACAAAAAACTGCATGGGGTCCCCCCCAGTCCATACTAGAGCCAAAATGTAAAAAAAAATACGGCGTACCAGACCCTTATCCGAGCGAGCAGTCTGACAGATCAGGAAAGGGAGGGGACAAACGAGTGTCCCCCACCCCCTCCTGAACTGTACCAGGCCACATGACCTCAACGTGGGGGGCTTTGGGACAGGGGGGCTCTTCGAACATCCAACGAACACCCTGTAAATTTGGATGTTTCCTGTATGGGGCAAACAGCCAATGTTCAGTCCGAAGTCATGCTCAGGCCAAATGATTCACCCATTAATCAAGAATATAAAAAATTTGGTTGACATACACTTTAATCATTACTAGCTCATACTGTATAAGTGTAAAAGCGTAAACCTAGAATGAAAAACAAGATGGTCCAATGCTGCAGCTGTCCCTTGATAGCTCTAAGACCACTGATCACTCAGTTCTCGATCTTCACTGAAGCTTAGAGCAGTGACTGTCACTGGAGCGCTGAGCTATGGAGTGAAGACGGGGAAGCTGGCTCAGGCTCTCAGCAGCACGCAGAGAAGCTTAGCCAGCTGCTGAGAAAGGCATTTGGGTGGTGGATCCTGACATTATTGTCAAGGTCCCTACAGAACCTGGACTGGCTCTGTGATGTCTGTCAACAGTGGGCTTTAGCCTGCTGTTGGCTGAATCTGGGTCACAGGACCGCAGAAATAAGTGTGCTCCTGTGACCTCCCTGGACCACTACTTATTTAACACATGCATTTCTTGATTCATTTCCTTTAGTGAGTTCACACTAAAGCTGTTTTACGCAGTATTCACCAAGTGTTTTTGACGGAAAAATACCGCATAGAGGGTTGGTGAACTGACATTTTCAGTATTGCATGTGAAATTTGGGAAAAAATGGAGACCTGAAGTTATACTCTGCAGAGCTTAGTGAGGAGAGTTCTGAGAGATGATTGGAGGGAAGGGACACACCCCCTTTAAACAGAAGACAGGAACAGAAATGAGGCTGTCAATCACAGGCTGTGTGCTGGAAGTACCTCCCCTGCTGTCTTTTCTCTCTTCATTCTGATAGAAGAGGAGTGAAGCAGCAGACAGAAATGACACTTAGTGCTCTTAATTGAGATAAGTACACAGTATTGAGGGATACAACTTGTTCATATTTCACGTCTGACATTTACAACCACTTTAAAGGGTGAGTTCACCTTTACCTTTACAGAAAAATCAGTAAGGTGAACTTACACTGGACCTCGTTCCCACCACAACTAGGTCCCGCTGTACCTGAAGCCAGCGATCTCCCGCACTGACACATCGTATAGCCACTTTACCGGTCCGGAGATCAGAAATCCCACGCGGCTTAATCTCCTAAACGTACCTCGTAAAATTAAACAAAAAGTTCCCCTATTGGTGGACTTTTTAGGCACGTATAAAAGGGCGTAGAAGAGTATATGAAGTACAGATATAGTTTATTAAATAGAAAAATACTAAAAAATATGACAATAATGTAACGTCTATTATGGGAATTCGAATCAAGCAGTTTAACATTTGTGTATATACAGTGTATAAAACAGTACTCTTGCACCCGACACGTTTCGGAGTTGATTAGCCTCCTTCCTCAGGGGTGGGTGTGAGTTAGCAATAGTTCTATATTAGAAAAAATATAGTGAGAAAACAATAATGAGCATGTAGATATACATATACGTGAATTACATGGTATATTTTTCATGTCTTTTTCACTTACATTAACACTGTATTAGCTGACTTGGCATTCCATGAAACTTTAAATTAAAAACAGCGACAATGACACGGTCTGTCTACCCAGTGTGTTCTTGATTCTGAGAGAGAATGCTTGTTTTGCATATTGAAAATGGAATTCCTATATGGATAACGATGAGATTTCTATCAAAAAATTGTATGTATATGGTATTCTATTAAAAAGAAGAGAAAGCCCATGAGGGGCGTATAGAAATAAAAACTTGAGGCTCCACTGAGGCCGATAGGCAGGTCCTGCAAAAAAGATGTGATAATAGCAGTGTATAATAGGAGATCTTTTTAATTGTTGTGTTTAAAAGTTCATGAATTGACATAATGTTAAAAAAGGGTTATCCTATAAAGTTTAGCTCCTACCTGGAGGTGGCTCAATAGATGTTGTTTTAGAGACGTATGGTGAGTGGCTGAAAATAGTAACAAATAAATAAAGGTTCAATTAATTAAATAGTTAAATCCTGGATGTGTGTTTCTCAACGGATTATGTAAGAGGGTAATAGAGATACTACATTACTATACCATTTAAATGAAATAGTCTATTTATTAGAGACCAGTTCATATATGTAAGATAGTAAAAGGTGTAGTTAATTTAATATTAGATTCAGCTGTTAAATTGTTTAAACGAAGCCACAGGCAAGGTCTTAGTGCATAATTTTCAGACATGTAGTTGGTAAGTCTAGGCTGAAAAGACAGCCATACAAAGATTACTTACATAGCAAGCAGGTAGATGTGTGTCTATTCAGGCCGGTGTCATCCCGCAGACTGCAAGGGATGTCCGGCATGAAAGTATACTGTGTATATAAAGCCTCTCTCCCCCAATCAGCTGTTGATAGAGATTACAACAGCTGATGATGTGGGCGGGAGAGGAGGCAGGTACGAGCCGTGTATGGCCCCCCGGGAGGAGTGACCGCCACCCAGTCCGCGGTGCGCATGCGCAAGCGCTCGTGTCGAAACGTGGCCACGCCCACTCCACCCGCCGACACAGTATGCTTCCCCGGCGGACTGTGTATGTCCGCCGGGGTCGCAAGATGGAGACCAGTCGAGGATGGACGTATACTGTAGCCTCATGTAGCGCCGCCATGGGTTCGATAGCCCGGGCGGCTTAGTGTGCTGGGCAAGCATCAAGTTGATTATGCAATGTGATGATGTGATGTTGCAAGAACATCACCTTCTGTATGAGAAAAAGAATAAAAAATGTATATAGTTATCCTTGATGTAATTTGCATTTTTTGGAACCAAAAAAACATTGGTGACAGACAGAGTCTCACAGGTTAACATGGTATTATGGAATAGATGAGTATAACTTCACATAACAGCATAAGGTAAGGTATGTAGAACACAATGAAACATGAACAGGAGAATCAATCAGATCGAACAGAAATGGTTAATGTACATGATGTTTATGGCAGGATCAACCATAATGTCTTTTCATTCACAGGCAGTCTAGTAATTAGAGCATACAATAATAACAGTTACTGTAAACAAGGAGGACTCCTAAGAGTATTTAAACATTGGGTCGGACGCATACATAATCCATAGATGTGAATATAAAATGACAAGCTGGGAATATATATATAGATTGGAGTCGCATAGAGTAGTGAATACTTAAAAGGACTACCATAGAGTATAATGTCCATATACATATAAGCATGTTCACATGCATTTTTAAATGCGTCTAAATATCTATTGCCAGTTGGACCCAAAATATTTATAATTTCCATGCTGTAAAAGATGTATTAATGAACTGGTCGTATGCAGCAGGAATTCATCATTGACCTATTAGTTCCAACTATAGGGTATAGGTGGAAGAAGATAATAAGGATAGTAAAGAATAAAGAAATAGTGAAATGACAATCAACCGCCTGCATCCAAGTCGCAGAGGGGGAAACCAGAGCGGGGGGGGGGAAACAGTGGTAGTTATTGTTCCCTACCCCCCGAGGAAAAGCCCTCAAGAAATGGCTTGAACCAAATTGTTTCATTCAAGCCCGGAGGCTGGGTGGCCTTTAATTTGTATATGCATCGGGATTCCATTTGTAATAGGGTCTTGTTCCAGTCTCCCCCTCTGAGACCAGGATGCACGCGGTCTAAGATGAGAAACCTTATTTTTGGGAACTTTCCATTATGTACTAATGTGGTGTGTCTCCCAAGAGGGAGATCGGGGTCGCATGTTTTCATGCATAGCATATGTCTATACGCCCTTCTCCAAAACTCCACTTTTGTTTTGCCAATATAAAAGCATGTGCATTCGCATAGAAGCATATATATTACCCCATGGGTTTTACAATTGGCGAAATGCTTGGGGTAGAAGGTCTGACCGTTCGGGAGAGTGGGGTTTTTTTCTGTGAGCATGAATTTACAATAATTGCATGCCCCACATTTAAAAGTTCTCTTGTATTTACAGTGAGATTTATTTAGTTCCCCCTTATATTCACTGGTTGTGATTCTATCCCTCAGAGATGTAGCCCGTTTAAAAGTAAAGAGAGGTTTAGGAGGGACAAACGGTCCCAGTGCTGGATCACATTGTAGCATACGCCAGTATTTTTGAACAATACTTTTAATTTGTTTCTGTTGGTTGCTGTATTTTGTAATGATTTTAATGGTACTGATGTCATTTTCGTTTTTAGATTTTTCAGAGTGAAGTAGCTCGTTCCTTGGTTGTAAGGAGGCTTTTTTAAAGGATTGTTTTAGTGAAGCATGAGAGTAGCCTCGCTGTAACAATCTCTCCCGTAATTTGTTTGCTTCCATTTTAAAGGTATTATCGTTTGAGCAGTTTCGTCTTACCCTGAGGTACTTGCTATATGGGATAGAGTCCATGAGGGGTTTGGGGTGGAAGCTGGTGGCATGCAGAATTGCATTGCTCGCAGTAGGTTTCCTATATAATCTACTCAAGATGCCCCCCCTCCCCTCTATAGGCTTCTACATCTAAAAATGTAACACAGTGCTTGTTAAACGACATGGTAAAGTTTAAATTGAAGTCGTTGCGATTCATCCTCAAGAGGCATCGTTGAAGTACATCTGGTGGTCCGTCCCAGATGATGAATATGTCATCGATGTACCGGTACCACCCAAGGATGTGGTCCCTGTACATTGATAGAGTCTCATCACCTAGGAACATGGCCTCCCACTCCCCCAGGTACAGGTTGGCATACGATGGGGCACAACATGTCCCCATCGCAACCTCCTGTACCTGGAGGTAGTGGGAGCCATTAAACGTAAATACGTTATGATTGAGGATGAATTCTAACAAAGAAATGATGAACTCTCCATATACAGGATCTACTTTTTTGGCTTTATGCAAAATGTGTTTTATTGCCGCTAGGCCTTTCTCATGGGGGATCGAGCTATACAGGGATTCAACGTCCACTGTTACTAGTAGTGCACTTGTGGGGATCCTCAGTTTGTCAATAATTTACAAAAAATGAAGTGTGTCCTTGACAAAGGAAGGTAAGGATGAAACAAACGGTTTTAGAACTTCATCCACTAATTTACTAGCTTTCTCACTTATCGCCCCCACACCGGAGATGATTGTTCTTCCGGGTGTGTTCTTATTATTCTTATGGATTTTTGGCAGTGCATAAAATACCGGGGTGTGGGGGGAAGTTGTTCCTGATAAATTCCCAGAGTTGTTTGGTAATTGTAGAGTTATCTACTAACAGATAGAAATCATTGTTGTATTTTTGGGCAATGCTTGCCGGTGTCCGGCGGTACCATTCCAGGTTGTTTAGTATTCTGTTGCACATGTTGACATATTTGTCATTGTCCAGCACAACAATGTTTGCACCTTTATAATGTTTGCGGCCTTTATAGTAATTTGGTTGTTACTAGAAAGTGCCTTTAATGCTGAGGTTTCTCTTTTAGTTAGGTTATTGCAATGTGTTGTGCGGATTTTTAATTTGTTCAATTCTTTATCAACTAGTTTGAGAAAGTTCCTCGTAAAGGAATGTATAGTAGGGCTGGGAGATTTTCTCCAAAAAAAAAAAAAAAAAAAAACAAACTCGATTCACGATTCGAATCGAGTTTTTTTTGGACACCGCGCTGTTCCTGAAGAGCTGCGGGCAGAAGTTTTTAGGTGAGGCCGCTGCTTCGGCCTAATCCGCGGCGTCCAGCCTCACGGATTAGGCCAAAGCCGCAGCCTCACCTAAAAACTCCTGCCCGCAGCTCCTCAGGACCGGCGCGGTGTCCAAAAAAAGGAGTTTTTAGGTGAGGCCGCGGCTTCGGCCTAGTCTGCGGCATCCGGCCTCGTGGACTAGGCTGAAGCCACAGCCTTACCTAAAAACTCCTGCCCACAGCTCCTCAGGACCGGCGCGGTGTGACACCGCACCGGTCCTGGTGGGAAAAAAAAATCTAAAAAAATCGATTTGCTGAAATTTTGAATCAATTTGACCTCTCAACTCGATTCAAGGTTACATAGTTACATAGTTAGTCAGGTTGAAAAAAGACACAAGTCCATCCAGTTCAACCTTAAAAACAATAAATAAATAAAAAATATCGTACAATCCAATATATCCAATTTTATACCCTCAGTTGATCCAGAGGAAGGCAAAAAAAACCCCAGCAGAGCATGCTCCAATTTGCTACAGCTACAGGTTAAAATCGATTTTTTTCCCCCAGCCCTAACGTATAGGAGGTATTCTAATTGTTTGGCGCCGACCGATCAGAACCTGCGTAGCCCATCCTGTCAGGGCTGGAGAAGAGGCGAGAAAGCCGCAGGGATTTCAAATCCCCAGACTGGTAAAGCGGCTAAACGATGTGTCAGTGCGGGGGATCGCCGGAATCCAGGTTAGCAGGACCGGGTGCGATGGGGAGGGGATCCAGTGTAAGCTCACCTTACAGATTTTTAGTAAAGGTCAACTTACACTTTACCCACTTGCCGACTGGCTCACGCTGATATACGGCGGCAGAGTGGTACCGCTCCCCGAATCACCGTACCCATACGGCGGCTCTTTTAACAGCCATAGCAGGTGCACGCTTTATGGTGGAAGACCTGATGCATGTGCCCGGCGGGCACGAGAGCCAGATCGGGGATTTGTGTGTGTAAACACAGAAATCCCGATTCTGTCAGGGGAGGAGAGACAGATTGTGTGTTCATACTGAGTAGGAACAGAGATCTGGCTCCTCCTCTAGTCAGTCCCATCCCCTCACAGTTAGAACACACATGAGGAAACACACTTAACCCCTTGATCACCCCTAGTGTTAACCCCTTCCCTGCCAGTGACATTTATACAGTAATCAGTGCATTTGTATAGCACTGATCGCTATATAAATTTCAGTGGTCCCAAAAAAGGGTTAAAAGTGTCTGATCTGTCCGCCGTAATGTCGCAGTCCCGCTAAAAATTGCAGATCGCTGCCATTACTAGTAAAAAAAAATAATAATATAAATGCCATAAATCTTTCCCCTATTTTGTAGACGCTATAACTTTTGCGCAAACCAATCAATATACGCTTATTGTTATTTTTTTTACCAAAATTATGTAGATATTGGCCTAAACTGATGAAGAAAATTTTTTTGGGGATATTTATTATAGCAAAAAGTAAAAAATATAGTTTTCTTTTCAAAATTGTCGCTCTTTTTTTGTTTATAGCGCAAAAAATAAAAACGCAGAGATGAGCAAATACCACGAAAAGAAAGCTGTATTTTACTGAAGCAGTGAAAGCTTCAGCCAATCAGGGCACAGAGCACTGTCAGAGCCATGATTGGACACTGTCATCATGACTTTATCCAATCATGGCTCATTCCTGCCCCACAGTATAAAAGTATTCTTTCAATGGCAGCCATTTTCAGTGTGATTTCGGCGTGGAGAGAGATAGATCAGGGCTCTGTTCAGTGCTATTAGTTAGTGTACTATACTGTGCTAATTTGCTTCAATTGTCAGTGTAGAATATTAGTTTAGTGTCAGTCTAGGGATAGTGTGAGTGTAGTGAGGAGGACCATCGTTCAGCTTTGCATAGTGTGCAGCTAGAGAAGGGACAGCTCAGATAGTTTCACTGTAGTGTAGTGAGACCATGTCATTCATACATACATTAGTGTAGAGTAGGGACAGCTCAGATAGTTTCAGTGTAGTGTAGTGAGACTGTGTCAGTAATCTTTATATTAGTGTATAGCTAGAGTAAGGACAATTCAGATAGCGTCAGTGTAGTGATGGTTGAACACCGTCTATTTGATTGCGTTACTGCCAGTTTAACGCTATTTATTTCTGTGTGCGTTACTGCCAGGTTAACGCCATTTACTTCTATGTGCGTTACTGCCCGTTTAACGCCATATAGTTTTGCGTGCGTTACTGCCAGTTTAGCACCATATAGTTCTGTGTGCATTACTGCCAGTTTAACGCCATTTACTTCTGTGTGCGTTACTGCCAGTTTAACACCATATAGTTTTGCGTGTATTACTGCCAGTGTAGCGCCATTTACTTCTGTGTGCGTTACTGCCAGTTTAACGCCATATCGTTTTGTATGCATTACTGCCAGTTTAACACCATATAGTTTTGCGAGCGTTACTGCCAGTTTAATGCCATATTGCTCTGTGTGCGTTACTGCCAGTTTAACGCCATATAGTTTTGCGTGCGCTACTGCCAGTTTAAAGCCATTTAGTTCCGTGTGCGTTACTTACAGGTTAATGCCATATAGTTTTGCGTGTGCTACTGCCAGTTTAACGCCATATAATTTTGTGTGCGTTACTGCCAGTTTAACGCCATATAGTTTTGTGCGTTACTGCCAGTTTGATGCCATTTACTTCTGTGTGCGTTACTGCCAGTTTAACGCCATATAGTTTTGCGTGCGTTACTGCCAGTTTAACGTCATATAGTTCTGTGCGTCACTGTACGTTTGGCGCATTATTTTGCAGTATATTATAGTGTATCTGTGGAGTGTATCTGTGTAGTGTGAGTACTCAACTAAAGTGCACCAAACACCACTTTACATTGATTAAAGTGCATCTACCTACAGATTTCCACTTCTTCTTTACATTTGCTTATAAGCACCATCCCCTCCCTCCCAATAATGTCTGGGAGGACAAGGAGAGGCAGACGTTCCCTTGCACTGTAAGGGGACCAGAAACAAATGTGTCCACAGGCAAAGGTGGGCGTGGTGGTCATCAGTCCTCAGGTAGAGCATAGGTGGTGGACTGGCTTACTAAACCGTCCTCATCCTCCTCATCCTATGTCACGCAAGCAGAGACAAGTGTGCAGTTCCCTGCAGTTGCCAGAGTGGATAAACCTGCCTCCTTGTCCACAAAGAGTAATTTTTCTGCACCTGTTTGACAGGTGCATATCATTGCAATTTTTTACAGGAAGGCCAATTCTTGCTTTCATCAAGATTACCTCTATAGGGTTACGGTGGGAAGGCGCCACTGACACTCAAAGACCAATTTTTACGCACCCGTTACTTCTATCTAAAGTCAAAGTGACACCATAATGTATCCAAAAAATCTTGAATCTTGTTCCCAGTGCACTACAGTGTGACCTCATCATACACACTGGCTCCCCAGCTGTTGCTGAGCAAAATAAAGGCAGCTTGCAGGGAAAATGTCATTTTTTTTGGCTTTATAAATGCAATTATTGCTGCAGCAGATTCTAAACATGGTATAGATCTGTCACTTTACAGGTAGACTAAGGGGACCCCCCCCCCCCCCCCCCCCCGCAGGCACTATATTGGAAGGAATTCTTCATTTTTAGGCTTTCACTTTAAAAATAAAAAAAATCACTGCTCATTTAAAAATGACATTTTTCACAAACTTTTTTTTTATTGATACATGTCCCCCAGGACAGGACCCGGACCCCTATAACCACTGTATGCCCAATTACTGGCATATAAGCCTTCAATATGGGCACTTTTGATTTTTGACATTCGGGTCCCATTGACTTTAATGGGGTTCGTTATTCGGGTCCGAACTTTCGCTGTGTTCGAAAGTTTTGGTGCGAACCGAACAGGGGTCTATTCGGCCCATCCCCAATGAAATGTACAACAAAGCGTATATAGTACAGGGCTCTGTACAGTACTCTGTCCTGCCATGTCCTAGACAAAAACAAGCTCTGGTCATGCACTGGGGAAAGTTAGCCCAAATAAATTTGAGATTGAAGTTTTTGGAAGATGATGGCAAGCTGAATCACCCTCCGGCTTACTTTATTGTTCAGGGACTCCTGTAGCAAGATGTCCCTTCTGTGGATTATTTAAAGATAGATTCCCACCAAAACTGAAAATGAAACCTTGAGATGGGGAGCCCATCCTACCTGTTCAATACATCAATCTTTTTTAGGCATCCTGGTTGAAAGGTTTCTTTATGGTGCTTTAGCAAAATGTCAAAAAATTGCCCATCAATTGTATAAAAGTCATGGGGTGGATCAAGCCTGAGCCACAGATTCTCATTGTGCACCATTACAACCTTTCTGCCACCAGTGTCCTAACAACCAATGATGTCATGTGATAAGGAGGATGTTGGGTGCATGCACAGCATCCTTGTTTGCCCATCCCCTGCCTCTCTCAATCTAGCTGGGGTCACATTAGCTGAGTGAGGGAGAAAAACTGGGGATGAAGAGAAACATTGGAATACTAGTCAGGACCAGTGTGCAAAGGTGTTTGCTTTGTAAGAATAAATTGTGTCTGAGGTTGGGTGTCCTATGTGTGTGGGTGTGGCTGCATTATGTAAAACTATTTGTTTCATTTTTTTACATTTTAGAATGGGGTGCCTCAAGATTGAGTGAAAAAGGTCAAGAAACACTGCAATACACTAATGATCTATCCAGGCAATGCTTTAGTGGAAGAATTTACTCCAGTCACTTTTTTCAGTAATTGGGCTATCTGAGAAGCAGTGCTTGTGATGCAGACAGGCAGTTCTCAAGCACAATTAATACAGACCCCATAGATATCTCCTTTAGATGACTTCTTCTTCTTAAAAAAAAAGGCTTATAGAAACAAATGTAAGTGCAGTTTTCTCCCGGTCAACAAACGTGTAATTGGTGGTAAGAGAAGCACAGAGAGAGATAGCACGTTTCACAGCACATTCGTCCTGAAATACACTCCCAGTGAAATCTGGCTACAGTGGATTACAGAGAACTTAGACTGCTTTTACCATGAAAGCGCCAGCCTTTAATACTAGTTTTAGAGGTGCTGTTTAGGCTGCGCTTTTGCACCGCTTTTTGGTCGCTAGCGGGACCCCAAAAAAAGGTTAAAAACTCCAGTTTTGCAGCGCTTTCAAACTGCTTTTCAGGCACTTTGAAAGCGCTGCCCATTGA